>NC_088218.1:3336712-3395662 GCF_036934945.1 Oncorhynchus masou masou | reverse complement strand
CAGTCTCAGAACAGGAGATATGTAAGGTAACACACTGAATGGAAGAATATTAATGACTTGTACTTCACACATTAAAACCAAGGCCCACACGGTAAGACCAGGGACTTCAGCACCGATATGAAAACAGGGCTGATATCCTTGCCACTTGTCATGTCTTCCTGTCTTCCTTATTGTAAATATTTTTAATCCATCTAAATCCACTTCAGGCTCTTTTGTTCATTTTTCTTGAGGCGATGCTTTCCTTGTCTTGTTACACGTTGATCTGTGCCAGTTTGTCACAGCGTCACTAGCACCCGTTGTTAACCGTCAGGCCAGTGTTAACCTTTGACCTCTGTCTAACAACCGCTTAGTCTGTCAGTAGGTCTTTTTTTTCATGTGGTCCGTAACCTTGTTTTATGAGAACATTTTGGGTGTTTTTAGTGACTGGCCTCTTGTCCCTGTCTGTGTGTTCCTCAGATGGACAGGTTCGCCAGTATCCGTATCCCGGGCAGTAAGAAAGAGCGTTTCTCACCTCCCTCACGTCAAACACTCCTCCCCTCGTCTGAATGGTCTTCCTCCTCCGCTGAGTTTGAGGACCTGTCCTCCAAGATCACCTCAGAACAGGAGATACTGGGCCTCTTCGAGAAGATGATGGTAGGAGATGGATGAGGTGTCTGTGTCTCTGTCTCTCTGTCTGTCTGTCTCTCTGTCTCTGTGTCTCTGTCTCTCTCTTTCTCTCTGTCTCTCTGTCTGTCTCTCTGTCTGTCTCTGTCTGTCTCTTCTCTGTCTGTCTCTTCTCTGTCTGTCTCTTCTCTGTCTGTCTCTTCTCTGTCTGTCTCTTCTCTGTCTGTCTCTTCTCTGTCTGTCTCTTCTCTGTCTGTCTCTCTCTCTGTCTGTTTCTCTCTTCTCTTCTCTCTTCTCTCTCTGTCTTCTTCTCTCTGTCTCTTCTCTGTCTCTTTCTCTCTCTCTGTCTCTTCTGTCTCTTCTCTCTCTGTCTGTCTTTCTCTCTGTCTGTCTCTTCTCTCTCTGTCTGTCTTTCTCTCTCTGTCTGTCTCTTCTCTCTGTCTGTCTCTTCTCTCTCTGTCTGTCTCTTCTCTCTCTGTCTGTCTCTTTCTCTCTCTGTCTGTCTCTTTCTTCTCTGTCTCTGTCTCTTTCTCTCTGTCTCTGTCTCTTTCTCTCTGTCTCTGTCTCTCTCTCTGTGTCTCTCTCTCTCTCTCTCTGTCTCTCTGTGTCTCTCTGTCTCTCTCTCTGTCTCTCTCTCTCTCTGTCTGTCTCTCTCTGTCTCTGTCTCTGTCTCTCTCTGTCTCTCTGTCTCTCTCTCTGTCTCTCTCTGTCTCTCTGTGTCTCTCTGTCTCTCTGTGTCTCTGTGTCTCTGTGTCTCTCTGTGTGTGTCTCCTCTCTCTGTCTCTCTCTCTGTCTCTCTGTCTCTCTCTGTCTCTCTCTGTGTGTATATATGTAGTTGAGAACATGATGATGGTACGGTATGTTATGATGCTGCAGGGCATGTTGTCAGAGTCAGACATACTGACAGCTTCACATTCAAAATACATACCGGTACTTCCTGTCTTCTGACCGCCCTCAGGGAGGTGTTATAGGGGGAAATACAGGAACACACACACACACACACACACACACACACACACACACACACACACACACACACACACACACACACACACACACACACACACACACAGTGTCAGTTGTTTTTAATTGGGCTCCATTTTCTTCTCTTAGCTTGTAATTCCACAGGTCCCAGTTTTCTCTACGGGATTCGAGGACATTCAGGATTGCGGTATTTCAACACGGCAGTACGTTTTTACATCAGCTTGTTATTAAACATTTGTATGCTTGACGACGTCCCTGACGCTTCCTGGTTCTGCAGACACACAGTTCCGTTTTCCGCGTGAGGTGAGGTGCATGGTGGGGGTTTTTATACCTTTCCTCTCTTCAAATAGAAGAGCCATTTCATTCAAAAGAACATCCAATTACAGTTACAACATCTCTTGGTCTCGTCCTCCATTTTGTCCCTGTACTCCAATTAAAAAAAAAAAAGTTTTCCCATAAAACCCCCAAACTCGGTCTTAGCTTCCTGGTCATGAGGACAGGTACGTTTGTTAGTCAGGACGACGACAAAAGGTGTTCATTCCACAGACTCGGGTTACGGTGCCTTCGTAGATATTTTTCTTTACAGCTTTCTCTTTCAAAAGTGGAGAATATCTCGTTCATCAGACCATCCAATGGACAGAAAACCTCTTCATCCATTTTGTTGTCCTCAAAAGAACATCCAATTATAAAGTTTCATAAAGATGTCTGTTGTTTTTTTTTCTTTTCTCTCTCTCTGACCTCTGACCTTGTGTTCCGGTGGGGGAGGATTTATAAAGGTTGTCTCCCTCGGCAACGGAACTGTTGTCTGACGTTCCAAATGGACTCCTATTTCTTGTAAGGGTTTACTGATCTATGACCCATAGGGCTCTGGTCACAATTAGGGCACTAAGTAGGGAATAGGGTGCCATTCGAGTCAAATCCTGAAAGAAAATGTCACCCGGGATTTACCTGGCTCTGTGTGGCGGGCTCTGTGTGGCGGGCTCTGTGTGCCTTAGAAGATTGGCTTGCCGAAAAGGGTTGATTCCCAAATGGCAACTTTAATATAGTGCACTACTTTAGACTTTTGAGAAGTAGTGTGCATGCAGGGAATAGGGTGACATTTGGGAAGCGCACTTGATGACATGGGTGATCGTTAAGCGCCCTTGGTGATGCGTTAAGCGCCCTTGGTGATGCGTTAAGCGCCCTTGGTGATGCGTTAAGCCCCCTTGGTGATGCGGTAAGCACCCTTGGTGATGCGGTAAGCACCCTTGGTGATGCGGTAAGCACCCTTGGTGATGCGGTAAGCACCCTTGGTGATGCGGTAAGCACCCTTGGTGCCATGGGTGACTCATCCCGAAACACAACCCACCCAAGCCGCACTGCTTCATGACACAATGTCCACCCTGAAGCCAGCCTCACCAATGAGCACGGCCCACCACAGGAGTCGCTAGAGCATGATGGGACAAGGTAATGCCGGTAATGACTCACACAGCTCTGCTACAGAGAGGTGACAGGGACAACACCGGTAATGACTCACACAGCTCTGCTACAGAGAGGTGACAGGGACAACACCGGTAATGACTCAAAGCTCTGCTTCGGAGAGGTGACAGGGACAACACTGGTAATGACTCACAGCTCTGCTTCGGAGAGGTGATAGGGATAACAGCGGTAATGACTCACAGCTCTGCTTCGGAGAGGTGACAGGGACAACACTGGTAATGACTCACACAGCTCTGCTACGGAGAGGTGATAGGGATAACAGCGGTAATGACTCACACAGCTCTGCTACAGAGAGGTGACAGGGATAACAGCGGTAATGACTCACACAGCTCTGCTACAGAGAGGAGACAGGGATAACACCGGTAATGACTCACAGCTCTGCTACAGAGAGGTGACAGGGACAACACCGGTAATGACTCACAGCTCTGCTACGGAGAGGTGACAGGGACAACACCGGTAATGACTCACACAGCTCTGCTACGGAGAGGTGACAGGGACAACACCGGTAATGACTCACACAGCTCTGCTACGGAGAGGTGATAGGGATAACAGCGGTAATGACTCACACAGCTCTGCTACGGAGAGGTGACAGACAACACCGGTAATGACTCACACAGCTCTGCTACAGAGAGGTGATAGGGATAACAGCGGTAATGACTCACACAGCTCTGCTACAGAGAGGTGACAGACAACACCGGTAATGACTCACACAGCTCTGCTACGGAGAGGTGACAGGGATAACAGCGGTAATGACTCACACAGCTCTGCTACGGAGAGGTGACAGACAACACCGGTAATGACTCACACAGCTCTGCTACAGAGAGGTGACAGGGATAACACCGGTAATGACTCACACAGCTCTGCTACAGAGAGGTGACAGGGACAACACCGGTAATGACTCACACAGCTCTGCTACGGAGAGGTGATAGGGATAACAGCGGTAATGACTCACACAGCTCTGCTACAGAGAGGAGACAGGGATAACAGCGGTAATTAATCACACAGCTCTGCTACAGAGAGGAGATAGGGATAACAGCGGTAATGACTCACAGCTCTGCTACAGAGAGGTGACAGGGATAACAGCGGTAATGACTCACACAGCTCTGCTACAGAGAGGTGATAGGGATAACAGCGGTAATGACTCACACAGCTCTGCTTCGGAGAGGTGACAGACAACAGCGGTAATGACTCACACAGCTCTGCTACAGAGAGGTGATAGGGATAACAGCGGTAATGACTCACACAGCTCTGCTACAGAGAGGTGACAGGGACAACACCGGTAATGACTCACACAGCTCTGCTACAGAGAGGTGATAGGGATAACAGCGGTAATGACTCACACAGCTCTGCTACAGAGAGGTGACAGGGATAACAGCGGTAATGACTCACACAGCTCTGCTACAGAGAGGTGACAGACAACAGCGGTAATGACTCACACAGCTCTGCTACAGAGAGGTGATAGGGATAACAGCGGTAATGACTCACACAGCTCTGCTACAGAGAGGTGACAGGGATAACAGCGGTAATGACTCACACAGCTCTGCTACAGAGAGGTGATAGGGATAACAGCGGTAATGACTCACACAGCTCTGCTACAGAGAGGTGACAGACAACAGCGGTAATGACTCACACAGCTCTGCTACAGAGAGGTGACAGGGACAACAGCGGTAATGACTCACACAGCTCTGCTACAGAGAGGTGACAGGGACAACAGCGGTAATGACTCACACAGCTCTGCTACAGAGAGGTGACAGGGACAACAGCGGTAATGACTCACACAGCTCTGCTACAGAGAGGTGGCCGTTCTTCCACATGACTGGAATGAGGAAGAGCAGGAAAGGGTAACATGACTGGAATGAGGAAGAGCAGGAAAGGGTAACATGACTGGAATGAGGAAGAGCAGGAAAGGGTAACATGACTGGAATGAGGAAGAGCAGGAAAGGGTCACATGACTGGAATGAGGAAGAGCAGGAAAGGGTCACATGACTGGAATGAGGAAGAGCAGAAAAGGGTCACATGACTGGAATGAGGAAGAGCAGGAAAGGGTCACATGACTGGAATGAGGAAGAGCAGGAAAGGGTCACATGACTGGAATGAGGAAGAGCAGAAAAGGGTCACATGACTGTGATCCGGTTTTTAAAAAAGGTTTCAGTGGACGTAAAGACTTTAATCCCTCAGACGGTGTTGGCTAAAGGAAGGCTGGATGAAGGCTGGAGGAAGGCTGGAGGAAGGCTGGATGAAGGCTGGAGGAAGGCTGGAGGAAGGCTGGAGGAAGGCTGGAGGAAGGCTGGAGGAAGGCTGAAGGAAGGCTGGAGGAAGGCTGGATGAAGGCTGAATGAAGGCTGGATGAAGGCTGGATGAAGGCTGAAGGAAGGCTGGATGAAGGCTGGATGAAGGCTGGATGAAGGCTGGATGAAGGCTGGATGAAGGCTGGATGAAGGCTGGATGAAGCCTGAAGGAAGGCTGGATGAAGGCTGAAAGGAAGGCTGGATGAAGGCTGAAGGAAGGCTGAAAGGAAGGCTGGATGAAGGCTGGATGAAGGCTGAAAGGAAGGCTGAAAGGAAGGCTGGATGAAGGCTGGATGAAGGCTGGATGAAGGCTGGATGAAGGCTGGATGAAGGCTGAAAGGAAGGCTGAAAGGAAGGCTGGAAGGAAGGCTGGATGCTGTTTTGCCAGTAAACAGATAGACCTATTGATTCCATAAGGAAAGTGTTTCAGGGCCAGCTACAGAGCGGGCCAGCTACAGAGCGGGCCAGTTGGAGGGGCAGGCCAGTTTCCATTGACTCGTCAGTTGCTTTCTCTAAAGAGGCCATGATAAGCTAACCTCGTCCGACAGCTACACTGTTGTGAAGGCTAACTTTCATCTTTACACACACACTCTCTCTCACTCTCTGTCTGTCTGTCTGTCTCTCACACACACACACACACACCACACACACACACACACACACACACACACACACACACACACACACACACACACACACACACACACACACACACACACACATATATCTATGTTTCATCCTTCGTCTCTTTCTCACCTCTACCTATGCTCCTCCTCCTCCTCCTCTCTTCTCAAACAACGTTTCTCCTTCCTCTCTTCTGAATCGATCCAATCCCAGCCTAGTGCTTTCTACGAGGGAATGATTGGCCCGTTGCCCGTGGAGACCAGACATTACACAGGAGGAAGCTCCATATCACTTCTGATGACACGCTGTTGAAAGAGCTGGGCCGTGTGGGTGTGTGTGTGTGAGACTGTGTGTGTGTGTGAGACTGTGTGTGTGTGTGAGACTGTGTGTGTGTGTGAGACTGTGTGTGTGTGTGTGAGACTGTGTGTGTGTGAGACTGTGTGTGTGTGTGAGACTGTGTGTGTGTGTGAGACTGTGTGTGTGTGTGAGACTCTGTGTGTGTGTGTGAGAGACTCTGTGTGTGTGAGACTCTGTGTGTGTGTGAGACTCTGTGTGTGTGTGTGACTGTGTGTGTGAGACTGTGTGTGTAACAAGGTTATTATAGATCAACCAAACCCCCCCCCCAAAATAATGAAAAAATAAAAATATAAATGAACAAAACAAAACAACCGAAACCATCTTGGACTCCAAAACGAACTAAAATAAAAACCGGCGCGAATTCTGCTCAGTTCCAGTTTCATGGGGGTGTTGAGGCATTTTATTTGACTAATTAGGTTGAAGTTTCTGAATGTAACGGGTCACATCGAGGTTGATCCGATCGTTTAGGAGGGAGACTCGGCGAGCAGCACTGCAGATATTGACGAGTAGGATAAAGCATTAGACTGTGGAGGAGTGGAGTCGAGGGGAGGTGAATCTGCCACGGTTTAATTTAATTTAAAATTATAATTTCACTGTCTGTCTCTCTCTGTATCTACTGTTCACCAGTCACTGTCTGTCTCTCTGTATCTACTGTTCACCAGTCACTGTCTGTCTCTCTCTGTATCTACTGTTCACCAGTCACTGTCTGTCTCTCTCTGTATCTACTGTTCACCAGTCACTGTCTGTCTCTCTGTATCTACTGTTCACCAGTCACTGTCTGTCTCTCTCTGTATCTACTGTTCACCAGTCACTGTCTGTCTCTCTCTGTATCTACTGTTCACCAGTCACTGTCTGTCTCTCTCTGTATCTACTGTTCACCAGTCACTGTCTGTCTCTCTGTATCTACTGTTCACCAGTCACTGTCTGTCTCTCTCTGTATCTACTGTTCACCAGTCACTGTCTGTCTCTCTGTATCTACTGTTCACCAGTCACTGTCTGTCTCTCCAGTTCACTGTCTGTCTCTCTCTGTATCTACTGTTCACCAGTCACTGTCTGTCTCTCTCTGTATCTACTGTTCACCAGTCACTGTCTGTCTCTCTCTGTCACTGTCTCTCTCTGTATCTACTGTTCACCAGTCACTGTCTGTCTCTCTCTGTATCACTGTCTGTCTCTCTCTGTATCTACTGTTCACCAGTCACTGTCTGTCTCTCTCTGTATCTACTGTTCATCCAGTCACTGTCTGTCTCTCTCTGTATCTACTGTTCACCAGTCACTGTCTGTCTCTCTGTATCTACTGTTCACAGTCACTGTCTGTCTCTCTGTATCTACTGTTCACCAGTCACTGTCTGTCACTGTCTGTCTCTGTATCTACTGTTCACCAGTCACTGTCTGTCTCTCTCTGTATCTACTGTTCACTGTATCACTGTCACTGTCTGTCTCTCTGTATCTACTGTTCTCGGTTCCGACACCCTGGGAGGGGTCTCTCTATCTCCGACACCCTGGGAGGGGTCTCTCGGTTCTACGTTCCCTGGGAGGGGTCACTGTCCGACACCCTGGGGAGGGGTTCTCGGTTCCCACACCCTGGGAGGGGTCTCGGCTCCGACTCCCTGGGAGGGGTTCTCGGTTCCCACACCCTGGGAGGGGTTCTCGGCTCCGACACCCTGGGAGGGGTTCCAGTCACTGGTTCCCACACCCTGGGAGGGGTCTCTCGGTTCCACAC
The DNA here is from genome assembly GCF_036934945.1 of Oncorhynchus masou masou. Taxonomy (NCBI): domain Eukaryota; kingdom Metazoa; phylum Chordata; class Actinopteri; order Salmoniformes; family Salmonidae; genus Oncorhynchus; species Oncorhynchus masou. The sequence goes on along the minus strand of NC_088218.1, from coordinate 3,387,607 downwards.
CCTGGGAGTCTGGGTTCTCGGTTCCCACACCCTGGGAGGGGTTCTCCCCACGGCTCCGACACCCTGGGAGGGGTTCTCGGTTCCCACGCCCTGGGAGGGGTTCTCGGCTCCGACGCCCTGGGAGGGGTTCTCGGTTCCGACGCCCTGGGAGGGGTTCTCGGCGCCGACACCCTGGGAGGGGTTCTCGGCGCCGAATCTTGCTCAGACAGTCCGTTATCAAGACACTAGATATATTGTCACCAAAACATTAATTCTGACTCCAAACGACACTCTCAGATATCATCCTACTGACTAAATCACACACAGCATTACAATCTAATCACTATCATACTATCATATGGTCTCGGGGGGTAATATTCTAATCATATAATTATATTAACACTCTCTCTCCTCTTTCTCCTCTCTCTCTCTCCTCTTTCTCTCTCTGTCTCTCTCCTCTTTCTCTGTCTGTCTCTCTCTGTCTCTCTCTCCGTCTCTCCGTCTCTCTCTCCGTCTCTCTCTCTGTCTCTCTCTCTGTCTCCTCTGTCTCTCTCTCTGTCTCTCTCTCTGTCTCTCTCTCTGTCTGTCTCTCTCTCTGTCTCTCTCTCTGTCTCTCTCTCTGTCTCTCTGTCTCTCTCTCTCTCTGTCTCTCTGTCCCTCTCCCTCTCTGTCTCTCTCTGTCTCTCTCTCTTGCTATCTCTCTCTTCTCTCTCTCTGTTTCTCTCTCTCTCTCCAGGAGGATATGAACCTGAATGATGACAAGAAGGCTCCTCTGAGAGAGAAAGATCTGACCACCAAGAGAGAGATGGTTATCCAGTACATTGTTACTGCCTCCAAAACAGTAGGTGGAGGGTTATGGTTCATAATGTGGTAGGAAACTGAGGCTTGTGTAGCAGGGAACTTGGACTCTGAGTGGTGTGTGTGTGTGTGTGTGTGTAGCAGGGAACTTAGACTCTGAGTGGTGTGTGTGTGTGTGTGTGTGTAGCAGGGAACTTAGACTCTGAGTGGTGTGTTGTGTAGCAGGGAACTTAGACTCTGAGTTGTGTGTGTGTGGCTAGGGACACTGTGTGTGTGTGTGGCTAGGGACACTGTGTGTGGGGTTAGGTTCAGGCCTGGCCCGTACCAGGGTGGTGTCTCTGCTCTGCGTGGTTCAGGCACTGTCTGCCTGTGTATCTAGTGTGTGTCTCTGCTCTGCGTGGCTCAGGCCTGGCCCGTCACCAGTGTGGTGTCTCTCTCTGCGTGGTTTAGGCCTGGCTCGTATCAGGACACTGTTAGACTGGCCAGGTTAGAGAGGCCAGGATGGGTCATAGTGCAGGGTAGACATCAGACTGGCCAGGTTAGAGGCCAGGATGGGTCATAGTGCAGGGTTCAGGACTGGCCAGGTTAGAGGCCAGGATGGGTCATAGTGCAGGGTAGACATCAGACTGGCCAGGTTAGAGGCCAGGATGGGTCATAGTGCAGGGTAGACATCAGACTGGCCAGGTTAGAGAGGCCAGGATGGGTCATAGTGCAGGGTAGACATCAGACTGGCCAGGTTAGAGAGGCCAGGATGGGTGGTGCAGGGTAGACATCAGACTGGCCAGGTTAGAGGCCAGGATGGGTCATAGAGCAGGGTAGACATCAGACTGGCCAGGTTAGAGGGGTCAAGGATGCCTCTTAGCTGGGGTCAATTAGCACCCCATTCCCGATATCAGTCTGGTGGGCACTTATCAACTGTCCCTGCAGTCTGTCCTCCATGTTAAATATCCCCCATTACACCATCACAGGGTTTCACTGCAGCCTGTTGGCCCGTTACACCATCACAGGGTTTCACTGCAGCCTGTTGGCCCGTTACACCATCACATGGTTTCACTGCAGCCTGTTGCCCGTTACACCATCACAGGGTTTCACTGCAGCCTGTTGGCCTGTTACGTGGTTCCATCACAGGGTTTCACTGCAGCCTGTTGGCCCGTTACTGTTCATCACAGGGTTTCACTGCAGCCTGTTGGCCCGTTACACCATCACAGGGTTTCACTGCAGCCTGTTGGCCCGTTACACCATCACATGGTTTCACTGCAGCCTGTTGGCCCGTTACACCATCACAGGGTTTCACTGCAGCCTGTTGGCCCGTTACACCATCACAGGGTTTCACTGCAGCCTGCTGGCCCGTTACACCATCACAGGGTTTCACTGCAGCCTGTTGGCCCGTTACACCATCACAGGGTTTCACTGCAGCCTGTTGGCCCGTTACACCAGGGTGGGTTTCACTGCAGCCTGTTGGCCCGCTACACCATCACAGGGTTTCACTGCAGCCTGTTGGCCCGTTACACCATCACAGGGTCACTGCAGCCTCTGGCCCGTTACACCATCACAGGGTTTCACTGCAGCCTGACTGGCCCGTTACACCATCACAGGGTTTCACTGCAGCCTGTTGGCCCGTTACACTCATCACATGGTTTCACTGCAGCCTGTTGGCCCGTTACACCATCACAGGGTTTCACTGCAGCCACTTGGCCCGTTCACCATCACAGGGTTTCACTGCAGCCTGTTGGCCCGTTACACCATCACAGGGTTTCACTGCAGCCTGTTGGCCCGTTACACCATCACAGGGTTTCACTGCAGCCTGTTGGCCCGTTACACCATCACAGGGTTTCACTGCAGCCTGTTGGCCCGTTACACCATCACAGGGTTTCACTGCAGCCTGTTGGCCCGTTACACCATCACAGGGTTTCACTGCAGCCTGTTGGCCCGTTACACCATCACAGGGTTTCACTGCAGCCTGTTGGCCCGTTACACCATCACAGGGTTTCACTGCAGCCTGTTGGCCTGTTACACCATCACATGGTTTCACTGCAGCCTGTTGGCCCGTTACACCATCACAGGGTTTCACTGCAGCCTGTTGGCCTGTTACACCATCACAGGGTTTCACTGCAGCCTGTTGGCCCGTTACACCATCACAGGGTTTCACTGCAGCCTGTTGGCCCGTTACACCATCACATGGTTTCACTGCAGCCTGTTGGCCCGTTACACCATCACAGGGTTTCACTGCAGCCTGCTGGCCCGTTACACCATCACAGGGTTTCACTGCAGCCTGCTGGCCCGTTACACCATCACAGGGTTTCACTGCAGCCTGTTGGCCCGTTACACCATCACAGGGTTTCACTGCAGCCTGCTGGCCCGTTACACCATCACAGGGTTTCACTGCAGCCTGTTGGCCCGTTACACCATCACAGGCCTGAAATATAATTCCTCTACCACTGCCTCGTCTAACTGCTGCCTCGTCTAACTGCTGCCTCTGTCTAACTGCTGCCTCGCCTAACTGCTGCCTCGTCTAACTGCTGCCTCGTCTAACTGCTGCCTCGTCTAACTGCTGCCCGTCTAACTGCTGCCTCGTCTAGCTGCTTCCTCGTCTAGCTGCTGCCTCGTCTAGCCGCTGCCTCGTCTAACCACTAACTATAACCTAACCTAATCTACCTGCTACCTAATCTGACCACAAACCATTACCTAATCTAACTGCTTCCCAATCTAACCATTACCTAACCTAACTGCTACCGAATGTAACCATTACCTAATCTACCTCGATCGCTACCTAATCTAACCACTACCTAATCTAACCACTACCTAATCTAACCACTACCCACTACCTAATCTCCCGTTATCTAATCTAACCACTAACCATGTCCTAATCTACCGTTATCTAATCTAACCACTAACCATTACCTTATCTACCCTCTACCTAATCTACCACGACCTAATCCTGTTTTTGGCTGGCTTTGCTGTAGTTGTTTTATCTTGTTTGTTCGCTTTCACTCTCTCTCTGTCACTCTCTCACACACACACACACACACACACACACACACACACACACACACACACACACACACACACACACACACACACACACACACACACACACACACACACACACACACACACACACACCTACACCTGGCATATGAAACCACCAGTTAGTGTTAAATTATAGAGCGCTTGGCCCACCATCCTTGGAGGATGTGATAATGTTGGAGTGCTGGAAGATATTGGATGATTCATTGTTGTTCATGGTGTCTGCTGCTCTCTGGATGGTCCTCGTGTCTGGAGTTTCAATGAGCTTCAACCTGTTTCCTTCTTCCTCACGCACCCTATTCCCAATAGAGGGCACTACTTTAGACCAGAGCCCTGTGGCACCCTATTCCCTATATATAGTGCACTACTTTAGACCAGTGCCCTGTGGCACCCTATTCCCTATATAGTGCACTACTTTAGACCAGAGCCCTATGGAACCCTATTCCCTATAGAGGGCACTACTTTAGACCAGAGCCCTGTGGCACCCTATTCCCTATAGAGGGCACTACTTCTGACCAGGGCTCAGGGTGCCATTTGGGAGCAGACAAAACAGCACCTTGAGTAGCCGTGATAAAACTGGCAAGTTCCAGAAAATGATTGAATCTGGAAAGAAAACAGAGAGCACCTGGCTAACAGACAATTTATTCTTCAAAAATATTAAAGGGACCATTTTCTACATCGATTTCAATTATAGAAATCCCCCCACCCTGGAACCTTCTAGATGGACTAGTGGTTTATTAAAAAGTCAAGGTGCTCTGATACGTCAGATCATTAAACATATCTGGACTCTGATTGGACGTTGTCCCTGGAACGCGGAGAACAGAGTGCATTGTGGAGGTCGATATGTATACACTAGCTAGTATTTTATACTAAAGTAACAAGGACATTTGTTCAGAAAAGGAAACTTTTATCGTACTTCAGGGAGGGTGTGTGTGTGTGTGTGTGTGTGTGTGAGAGGGATGAGGGCATATATCTCCTCGTTGTAAAGTGTGACGTTGGTTTTGCGCTGTTATTCCGGAGGAGTGACAGGCATATTCTGGCCTTGTTATTTGCTCCTCATCTGTCCCAGACCGTGGCACCCTATTCCCTATGTAGTACACTACTTTTGACCTGGCCCGTAGGGAATAGGGTGCCATTTGGGACTCAAACTGTGATGTATAGAGAGGTGTTACCTCAGGGGGAAACTGCTGCATCCAATCACAACCAACCAGCACCAGACAAAATAACAGCAAGCAAAACAGAAAATGGTTACCTTCCATATGGCACCCTATTCCCTATATACTGCACTACTTTAGACCCTATTCCGTATATAGTGCACTACTTTAGACCCTATTCCCTATATACTGCACTACTTTAAACCAGAGCCCAATTGAACCCTATTCCCTATATATAGTGCACTACTTTAGACCAGAGCCCTATAGAACCCTATTCCCTATATAGTGCACTACTTTAAACCAGAGCCCTATTCCTATATACTGCACTACATTAGACCATATTTCCTATATACTGCACTACTTTAGACCCTATTCCCTATATACTGCACTGCATTAGACCATATTCCCTGTATAGTGCACTACTTTAGACCCTATTCCCTATATACTGCACTACTTTAGACCAGAGCCCTATGCAACCCTATTCCCTATATAGTGCACTACTTTAGACCAGAACCCTATAGAACCCTACTCCCTATATATATAGTGCACTACTTTAGACCAGAGCCCTATCCCCTAGATAGTGCACTACTTTAGACCAGAGCCCTATGGAACCCTAATCCCTATATAGTGCACAACCTTAGACCAGAGCCCTATGATTTTGATTCTCTGTTCTGTAGCCGCTGTCTGTCTTCTCCTGTTAGCTACCAGACAGGTGTATTTAATGTTGGTGTCTCTGTTCTGTAGCTGCTGTCTGTCTTCTCCTGTTAGCTACCAGACAGGTGTATTTAATGTTGGTGTCTCTGTTCTGTAGCTGCTGTCTGTCTTCTCCTGTTAGCTACCAGACAGGTGTATTTAATGTTGGTGTCTCTGTTCTATAGCTGCTGTCTGTCTTCTTCTCCTGTTAGCTACCAGACAGGTGTATTTAATGTTGGTGTCTCTGTTCTGTAGCTGCTGTCTGTCGTCTTCTCCTGTTAGCTACCAGACAGGTGTATTTAATGTTGGTGTCTCTGTTCTGTAGCTGCTGTCTGTCTTCTCCTGTTAGCTACCAGACAGGTGTATTTAATGTTGGTGTCTCTGTTCTGTAGCTGCTGTCTGTCTTCTCCTGTTAGCTACCAGACAGGTGTATTTAATGTTGGTGTCTCTGTTCTGTAGCTGCTGTCTGTCTTCTCCTGTTAGCTACCAGACAGGTGTATTTAATGTTGGTGTCTCTGTTCTGTAGCTGCTGTCTGTCTTATTCTCCTGTTAGCTACCAGACAGGTGTATTTAATGTTGGTGTCTCTGTTCTGTAGCTGCTGTCTTATTCTCATATTAGCTACCAGACAGGTGTATTTAATGTTGGTGTCTCTGTTCTATAGCTGCTGTCTGTCTTCTCCTGTTAGCTACCAGACAGGTGTATTTAATGTTGGTGTCTCTGTTCTGTAGCTGCTGTCTGTCTTCTCCTGTTAGCTACCAGACAGGTGTATTTAATGTTGGTGTCTCTGTTCTATAGCTGCTGTCTGTCTTCTCCTGTTAGCTACCAGACAGGTGTATTTAATGTTGGTGTCTCTGTTCTGTAGCTGCTGTCTGTCTTCTCCTGTTAGCTACCAGACAGGTGTATTTAATGTTGGTGTCTCTGTTCTGTAGCTGCTGTCTGTCTTCTCCTGTTAGCTACCAGACAGGTGTATTTAATGTTGGTGTCTCTGTTCTGTAGCTGCTGTCTGTCTTCTCCTGTTAGCTACCAGACAGGTGTATTTAATGTTGGTGTCTCTGTTCTGTAGCTGCTGTCTGTCTTATTCTCCTGTTAGCTACCAGACAGGTGTATTTAATGTTGGTGTCTCTGTTCTGTAGCTGCTGTCTTATTCTCATATTAGCTACCAGACAGGTGTATTTAATGTTGGTGTCTCTGTTCTATAGCTGCTGTCTGTCTTCTCCTGTTAGCTACCAGACAGGTGTATTTAATGTTGGTGTCTCTGTTCTGTAGCTGCTGTCTGTCTTCTCCTGTTAGCTACCAGACAGGTGTATTTAATGTTGGTGTCTCTGTTCTGTAGCTGCTGTCTGTCTTCTCCTGTTAGCTACCAGACAGGTGTATTTAATGTTGGTGTCTCTGTTCTGTAGCCGCTGTCTGTCTTCTCCTGTTAGCTACCAGACAGGTGTATTTAATGTTGGTGTCTCTGTTCTGTAGCTGCTGTCTGTCTTCTCCTGTTAGCTACCAGACAGGTGTATTTAATGTTGGTGTCTCTGTTCTATAGCTGCTGTCTGTCTTCTCCTGTTAGCTACCAGACAGGTGTATTTAATGTTGGTGTCTCTGTTCTGTAGCTGCTGTCTGTCTTCTCCTGTTAGCTACCAGACAGGTGTATTTAATGTTGGTGTCTCTGTTCTGTAGCTGCTGTCTGTCTTCTCCTGTTAGCTACCAGACAGGTGTATTTAATGTTGGTGTCTCTGTTCTGTAGCTGCTGTCTGTCTTCTCCTGTTAGCTACCAGACAGGTGTATTTAATGTTGGTGTCTCTGTTCTGTAGCTGCTGTCTGTCTTATTCTCCTGTTAGCTACCAGACAGGTGTATTTAATGTTGGTGTCTCTGTTCTGTAGCTGCTGTCTGTCTTCTCCTGTTAGCTACCAGACAGGTGTATTTAATGTTGGTGTCTCTGTTCTATAGCTGCTGTCTGTCTTCTCCTGTTAGCTACCAGACAGGTGTATTTAATGTTGGTGTCTCTGTTCTGTAGCTGCTGTCTGTCTTCTCCTGTTAGCTACCAGACAGGTGTATTTAATGTTGGTGTCTCTGTTCTGTAGCTGCTGTCTGTCTTCTCCTGTTAGCTACCAGACAGGTGTATTTAATGTTGTCTCTGTGTCTCTGTTCTGTAGCTGACTGTCTGTCTTCTCCTGTTAGCTACCAGACAGGTGTATTTAATGTTGGTGTCTCTGTTCTGTAGCCGCTGTCTGTCTTCTCCTGTTAGCTACCAGACAGGTGTATTTAATGTTGGTGTCTCTGTTCTGTAGCTGCTGTCTGTCTTCTTCTCCTGTTAGCTACCAGACAGGTGTATTTAATGTTGGTGTCTCTGTTCTGTAGCTGCTGTCTGTCTTCTCCTGTTAGCTACCAGACAGGTGTATTTAATGTTGGTGTCTCTGTTCTGTAGCTGCTGTCTGTCTTCTTCTTCTCCTGTTCTCTTCATCAGCTGATGTCAATGGAGCTGTTCAATGGAACGATATCAGAGTGATTGGAAGGTTATCTCTAGACACACACACACACACACACACACACACACACACACACACACACACACACACACACACACACACACACACACTTTATCGGTAGCCTATGCTGTAGAAGGGATTGTGTGATGTAATCAAGGTATGAAATTATAATTCTCACATACAATCTCTTTTTTAGGGTCTTAGTTGTGGTCAATTTGCAGAGTACAAATTATTTATAATTATGTTCCAGCCCCCCCCCCCCCTCCGACCATCCGCTCCGACAAAACTCGGGCTTGTGGCTGAATCTAGTGACTCACCCCTGACCTAGAAAGACCTTAGCTGTGGCTGACTCTAATTTTAAAATCTTTTGAGTTTTAAATTGAAGAAACTTTATTCTTGAAAGTTACAATAGTGGAGTTTTTAAAGTGTCTCATCAGTATTCCTCACGTCAGTCATTGCAGACATTAGAGAGCTGTTTTTTACCTGTCCGATGTCATCAACGACCCCATTTCCACACTCTTTTTAATCAGGTTTTGTATCGTATTGCAAGATGAGCTTTTTAAAAATGTTTAAAAAAAAGCCACATGTTCTCTGCACCCTGTGGCAAAATTTTATTTTTTGTTGTACAATTGCAGGAAGCTTTTTAAAACGGAAAAATGTTCTCTCCGCCAACGAGGGGTGTGAGGTTTTGGACGGAGGATATGAGAGAATACGTTTGGGAACCGCTGTCGTCCATGGATGTCTAGAGTCACATTCCCCCAAAAAACTGTCCTGGTTTTTAAACAAAACGAGGAGAGGACGTTGGAAGTGTTTTAGTTTTTTTTCTTCCAGAAGCTTCTGTCCTCTTTATTTTCCCTTTCTCCTCCGGAAGCTGAAGGGCCGTGAAGGGCCGTGAAGGGCCGTGAAGGGCCGTGAAGGGCCGTGAAGGGCCGTGAAGGGCCGTGAAGGGCCGTGAAGGGCCGTGAAGGGCCGTGAAGGGCCGTGAAGGGTGTTTGTTTAGAAAAGCCAATGGCAACGTGACCTTGACTCTGCATACCGTCCGTCCAGCCATGAGCCAAGATTTACTTGTCTGCTGTTGTGAAACAGCTCTTTGACAATCGCCCAGAGAACCCTCTAGTCTTTTGGATGTTTCCTAAATGGCACTACTTTAGACCAGGACCCATAGGGCTCTAATCAAGCGTAGTGCACTACTTTAGACCAGGACCCCATAGAGCTCTAATCAAATGTAGTGCACTACTTTAGACCAGGACCCCATAGGACTCTAATCAAACGTAGTGCACTACTTTATACCAGGACCCATAGGACTCTAATCAAACGTAGTGCACTACTTTAGACCAGGACCCCATAGGGCTCTAATCAAACGTAGTGCACTACTTTAGACCAGGACCCCATAGGGCTCTAATCAAACGTAGTGCACTACTTTAGACCAGGACCCCATAGGGCTCTAATCAAACGTAGTGCACTACTTTAGACCAGGACCCCATAGGGCTCTAATCAAGCGTAGTGCACTACTTTAGACCAGGACCCCATAGGGCTCTAATCAAACGTAGTGCACTACTTTAGACCAGGACCCCATAGGGCTCTAATCAAACGTAGTGCACTACTTTAGACCAGGACCCCATAGGGCTCTAATCAAACGTAGTGCACTACTTTAGACCAGGACCCCATAGGGCTCTAATCAAACGTAGTGCACTACTTTAGACCAGGACCCCATAGGGCTCTAATCAAACGTAGTGCACTACGTAGGGAATAAAGAGCTATTGTGGGGTTGATATCGGGACGTTGACTGAGTGTCCACTTTTTAAATTAAGATTCAACACCACTGCTGACCAGGAGGACATTTTCTTCTCAGGGAGTCGCCTAATCTCTGCGTTACCGTGGAGACGGTCTGTTTACAAATGTACGTTTTTATATCTGCTAATTGCTGTGTTGTGTGAGAGACGGCTTGCTAATCAGTAAAAAAAAAACAGCTTTTTTTTTTTTTTTTTTTTTGGGGGCGGGGGGTTGTTTTTCACATAATAGTCGGCGGGGCTTTGTGTTGAGCGACAGCAATTAGGATGTGTTGACCAGTTCGGTCTGCTGTCACGTGTTGTTTACAGCCCACTAGGACTCTGTCTGTCAACAGGTCTGGTTATCATGCAGTCTGTACCCACCTTGCTGGCAGTATTAAAGCCTTCCTGCATAGAGAAAGGTGCTGAAGCGTTGTCTCAGAGACTTGACTATGAATGGAGTGTCCTCAGCCTGCCTTTTCAATACCTGATCATCACAGAAACAGAACAGAGATTCATTACAACTACAGAAACAGAACAGAGATTCATTACAACTAAAGGAACAGAACAGAGATTCATTACAACTAAAGAAACAGAACAGAGATTCATTACCACTAAAGAAACAGAACAGAGAGATTCATTACAACTAAAGGAACAGAACAGAGAGATTCATTACAACTAAAGAAACAGAACAGAGATTCATTACAACGAAAGAAACAGAACAGAGAGATTCATTAAAGAAACAGAACAGAGATTCATTACAACTAAAGGAACAGAACAGAGAGATTCATTAAAGGAACAGAACAGAGAGATTCATTACAACTAAAGAAACAGAACAGAGAGATTCATTAAAGAAACAGAACAGAGATTCATTACAACTAAAGGAACAGAACAGAGAGATTCATTAAAGGAACAGAACAGAAATTCATTAGAACTAAAGGAACAGAACAGAGATTCATTAGAACTACAGAAACAGAACAGAGAGATTCATTACCACTAAAGGAACAGAACAGAGAGATTCATTACCACTAAAGGAACAGAACAGAGAGATTCATTACAACTACAGAAACAGAACAGAGAGATTCATTACAACTACAGAAACAGAACAGAGAGATTCATTAAAGAAACAGAACAGAGATTCATTACCACTAAAGGAACAGAACAGAGAGATTCATTACCACTAAAGGAACAGAACAGAGATTCATTACCACTAAAGGAACAGAACAGAGAGATTCATTACCACTAAAGGAACAGAACAGAGATTCATTACCACTAAAGGAACAGAACAGAGAGATTCATTACAACTAAAGAAACAGAACAGAGATTCATTACAACTACAGAAACAGAACAGAGATTCATTACAACTAAAGAAACAGAACAGAGAGATTCATTAAAGAAACAGAACAGAGATTCATTACAACGAAAGAAACAGAACAGAGAGATTCATTACAACTACAGAAACAGAACAGAGATTCATTACAACTAAAGAAACAGAACAGAGATTCATTAAAGAAACAGAACAGAGATTCATTACAACGAAAGAAACAGAACAGAGAGATTCATTAAAGAAACAGAACAGAGATTCATTACAACGAAAGAAACAGAACAGAGATTCATTACCACTAAAGAAACAGAACAGAGATTCATTACAACTAAAGAAACAGAACAGAGAGATTCATTACAACTAAAGAAACAAAACAGAGATTCATTACAACTAAAGAAACAGAACAGAGATTCATTACCACTAAAGAAACAGAACAGAGATTCATTAAAGAAACAGAACAGAGATTCATTACAACTAAAGAAACAAAACAGAGATTCATTACAACTAAAGAAACAAAACAGAGATTCATTACAACTAAAAGAAACAACAGAGAGATTCATTAAAGAAACAGAACAGAGATTCATTACAACTAAAGAAACAGAACAGAGATTCATTACAACTAAAGAAACAAAGAAAGAGAAAGAGAGAGACAGAGAGAGATTGGGGAAGAGGGGAAGAGGAAGGAGGGGGGGAGATTCATTACAACTAAAGAAACGGAGGAGAGAGAGAGAGATTGGGGTGAGGGGGAAGAGATGGTCCATTCCAAGGACAGTAGCACCATTTAGGGTAGTGTCTGCATTCATCAGTCAAATTAAGAGCACCTTCTCTTCACACACAAAGAGCGAGAAAAAAGGTTTGAAGCCGAGCAGACTAATTTAAAGGTTGTATGAACAACCATGACTGAGTTACCTGCCTCAGTGAGATCCTCCTCCATTAGCCTAAACCTTAAATAAGGTATCCTTCTCCTCCATTAGCCTAAACCTTAAATAAGGTATCCTTCTCCTCTCTGTCTCTGTGTGAAGCGATACGATTCGTTACGGAGAGAGACGCCTTGAGAGAGCTGGATAGAAAGAACATTTAGCTGATCACTTCCTGTTGCTCTGGATGTTTTTTGGCTCCAACTCCGTAAATTGGACTCCCTCGTTTGTTCTCTCCTCGGATACAGTCAGTATCTCTACCTACTTAGACTCTGGAGGTTTTAATTGGTCCACTACACGTCACCTCAATAAGCTGCTTCGGAAGGCAGTGAAGAAATGGATCCTCATGAACAAGTCAGCAGTATGGTGTCAACCTTTCCCACATTTATTTATTCATCCTATTATTATTACTATTATCCTATCCTATCTTATCCTATTATTATTATTATTATCCTATCTTATCTTATCCTATTATTATTATTATTATTATTATTATCCTATCTTATCCTATTATTATTATTATTATTATTATTATCCTATCTTATCTTATCCTATTCTTATTATTATTATTATTATTATCCTATCTTATCCTATTATTATTATTATTATTATTATTATTATTATCCTATCTTATCCTATTATTATTATTATTATTATTATTATTATCCTATCTTATTATTATTATTATTATCCTATCCTATCTTATTATTATTATCCTATCTTATTATTATTATTATTATTCCTATCTTATCCTATTATTATTATTATTATTTATTATTATTATTATTATTATTATCCTATCTTATCCTATTATTATTATTATTATTATTATTATTATTATATCCTATCTTATCCTATTATTATTATTATTATTATTATCCTATCTTATCCTATTATTATTATTATTATTATTATCCTATCCTATCTTATTATTATTATCCTATCTTATCTTATTATTATAATCCTATCCTATCTTATCCTATTATTATTATCCTATCCTATCTTATTATTATTATCCTATCTTATCTTATTATTATAATCCTATCCTATCTTATCTTTATTATTATTATTATCCTATTATTATTATTATCCTATCCTATCTTATTATTATTATTATTATTATTATTATTATTATTATTATTATCCTATCTTATCTTATCCTATTATTATTATTATTATTATTATTATCCTATCCTATCTTATTATTATAATCCTATCCTATCTTATCTTATTATTATAATCCTATCCTATCTTATCTTATTATTATTATTATTATTATCCTATTATTATTATTATTATCCTATCCTATCTTATCTTATTATTATTATTATTATTATTATTATTATCCTATCTTATCCTATTATTATTATTATTATTATCCTATTATTATTATTATTATTATTATTATTATTATCCTATTATTATTATTATCCTATCTTATCTGATCCTATTATTATTATTATCCTATCTTATCCTATTATTATTATTATTATTATTATCCTATCTTATCCTATTATTATTATTATCCTATCTTATTATTATTATTATTATCCTATCTTATTATTATTATTATTATTATTATTATCCTATTATTATTATTATCCTATCTTATTATTATTATTATTATTATTATTATTATTATCTTATCCTATTAGGGCTATAAAACAGACTCACTCAAATCTCCTCCTCCACTTCCACTGCTGCTTTTCCTTCTTCCCCTTGTAATCAGGAAGTGCTTGTTTTTATACCTGGGTATCCATCTCGGTGTAATGAATGATCAGGAAGTGCTTGTTTTTATACCTGGGTATCCATCTCGGTGTAATGAATGATCAGGAAGTGATTGTTTTTATACCTGGGTATCCATCTCGGTGTAATGAATGATCAGGAAGTGATTGTTTTTATACCTGGGTATTCATCCCAGTGTACTCTGGCAGTAGGTGAACGGGTTGAGGGTGGGGACGGTGGCGTGTGGCGTGTCGATAGACGTGGAGCGGGAGGACACGCATGTGGAATATCCACCGCCCCGCTTCCTCGCTGAGAAGGCGACTGCTCTCGTCCGGAGCAGAATAAATTACTCTCTCTCTCTCTCTCTCTCTCTCTCTCTCGTCCTCTCTCTCTCTCCGTCTCTCTCTCTCTCCGTCTCTCTGTCTCTCTCCCTCTCTCTCCCTCTCTCACTGTCTCTCTCACTCTCTATCCCTCTCTCCCTCTCTCACTGTCTCTCTCACTCCTCTCTATCCCTCTCTCACTGTCTCTCTCACTCCTCTCTATCCCTCTCTCACTGTCTCTCTCACTCTCTCTCTATCCCTCTCTCACTGTCTCTCTCACTCCTCTCTATCCCTCTCTCACTGTCTCTCTCACTCCTCTCTATCCCTCTCTCCCTCTCTCACTGTCTCTCTCACTCCTCTCTCTCCCTCACCCACTCCTTCCCTCTCTCTCTCTCTCTCTCTCTCTTTCTCACTGCCTCACTACTACCTCTCTCTTTCTCACTCACCCTCTATTCCCTCCCTCCCTCCCTCCCTCCCTCCCTCCCTCCCTCCCTCCCTCCCTCCCTCCCCTCCCTCCCTCCCTCCCTCCCTCCCTCCCTCCCTCCCTCCCTCCCTCCCTCCTCCCTCTCTCTCTCCTTTTCCAACATGGACTGTCCACTGTGTGTTATCTAGCGTGTCTCTCTGAGATCTGCCAGAGCTGATGAAGATGAATAGAGTGGAGGGATCACTGCAGTGGACAGTCTGCTGTGAGAGGGGTGTTCTGGGTAAATAGCACGCTATTACCCACAGTGCCCTCAGAAAGCATTCACGTTTTGTTTTGTTACTCAAGGTTGGATTCAAATGGATTTAATTATTCTGTTGTCTTTTTGTTTTTGTCAACGATCGACACTAAATACTCAAGATAAATTCTAACATTTGTAAATAAATATATGAAAAATAGAAGATATCTTGATTTATTTTAAGTATTTATATAATTATTGAACCTCCTGAGTCAGTACATGTTAGTATCACCTATTATAGCCAGAGTCTTTCTGGGTAAGTCTCTAAGAGCTTTCAACACCTGGATTGTACAGGATTTGCACATTTATTCTTTAAAATAAATTATTCTAGCTCTGTCAAGTTGGTTGTTGATCATTGCTAGATAGTCGTGTTCAAGCTGATTTCAGTCAAAACTGTAACTAACGCTCTCAGGAACATTCAGTGTTGTCTTGGTTAACCTCTTACACTTATGGTGGCGCTATTTCATTTTTGGAAGAAAAACGTTCCGTTTAAACAAGATATTTTGTCACAAAAAGATGCTCGACTATGCATATAATTGCTACTGTTCGAAAGAAAACACTCTGACGTGTCCAGAAATACAAATATCTTCTCTGTGCGTGCCCTTTAACGTGAGCTTCAGGCAAAACCAAGATGACTTGGCATCCAGGAAATGACAAGGATTTTTGAGGCTCTGTCTTTCATGATCTCCTTATGTGGCTGTGAACGCAAGAGGAATGAGTCTGCCCTTTCTGTCGTTTCCCAAGGTGTCTGCAGCATTGTGACGTATTTGTAGGCAGATCGTTGGAAGATTGACCATAAGAGACCACATTTACCACGTGTCCGCCCGGTGTCCTGCGCCGAAATTGGTGCGCAAAAGTCACCTGCCAGTATTTTTCCATGGGGCACAGAGAGAGAAGCAAGCTTCCCACGAACTGCATGTCAATGAAGAGATATGTGAAAAAACACCTTGAGGATTGATTCCAAACAACGTTTGCCATGTTTCGTCGATATTATGTAGTTAATCCGGAAAAAGTTTCACGTTGTAGGTGACTGCATTTTCGGTTGTTTCGGTAGCCAGGCGCAATGTAGAAAACGGAACGATTTCTCCTACACACAGACGCTTTCAGGAAACACTGCGCATTTGGTATGTGGCTGGGAGTCTCCTCATTGAAAACATCAGAAGCTCTTCAAAGGTAAATGATTTTATTTATTTGGTTATCTGGCTTTTGTGAAAATGTTGCGTGCTACATGCTACACAAAATGCTATGCTAGCTTTGCATACTCTTACACAAATTAGTCAATTTCTATGGTTCAAAAGCATATTTTGAAAATCTGAGATGACAGTGTTGTTAAGAAAAGGCTAAGCTTGAGAGCAAACGCATTATTTTAATTTTATTTGCGATTTTCAGAAATCGTTAACGTTGCGTTATGCTAATGAGCCTGAGGCTTAGTCACAATCCCGGATCCGGGATGGGGAGTTTCAAGATTAAACAACTCCAGTGTATATTTGGCCTTGTGATTTAGGTTATGGTCCTGCTGAAAGGTGAATTCATCTCCCAGTGTCTGGTGGAAAGCAAGACTGGAGCAGGTTTCCCTGTGTTTAGCTCTATTCTGTTTCTTTTTATCCTAAAAAAAACTCCCTAGTCCTTGCCGATGACAAGCATACCCATAACATGATGCAGCCAACACCATGCTTGAAAATATGAAGAGTGATACTTCAGTGATGTGTTGTTTGATAAGCTGCAAATGAACCTTTGTATTCAGGACATAAAGTACGTTTTGACACTGCTCTTCCTTTAGTGCCTTATTGCAAACAGGATGCTTGTTTTGGTATATTTGCACTTTCTTTTCACTCTGTCATTTAGGGTACTATTATAAATTTAAATGTAAATATACTATATATTTTGGAGTAACGACAATGTTGTTGATCCATCCTCAGTTTTCTCCTATCACGGCCACTAAATGCTGTAACTGTTTTAAAGTCACCATTGGGCCTCGTAGTGAAATCCCTGAGCAGTTTCCTTCCTCTTCGCAACGGAGTTAGGAAGGACGCTTGTATCTTCATAGTGTCCGGGGACATAAGCCCCGTCACGTGGTCCAGCCATACCAGATTTCTAATACTCCCTTCTACCCCTCTATCATGGTGGTGTTAGGGCTCCTGATTGGCGCAGCAGTCTAAACCACAATTTCAGTGCTCAAGCGCCACTACAGACCCTGGTTTGATTCCAGTCTGTATCATAACAGGCCGTGATTGGGAGTCCCTCCAACCTTGGTCCATTTCTGACACTCTAGAAACTCCAACCTTGGTCCAAGGCTGACACTATGGAAACTCCAACCTTGGTCCAAGGCTGACACTATGGATACTCCAACCTTGGTCCATTTCTGACACTCCAACCTTGGCCCAAGGCTGACACTCTAGAAACTCCAACCTTGGTCCATTTCTGACACTCCAACCTTGGCCCAAGGCTGACACTCTAGAAACTCCAACCGTGGTCCATTTCTGACACTCTAGAAACTCCAACCTTGGTCCATTTCTGACACTCTGGAAACTCCAACCTTGGTCCATTTCTGACACTCTGGAAACTCCAACCTTGGTCCATTTCTGACACTCTGAAAACTCCAACCTTGGTCCATTTCTGACACTATGGATACTCCAACCTTGGTCCCAGAATTTGTTCTTAACTGACTTGCCTAGTTAAATAAAGGTTAAGTAGAATATATATATATATAAAATGACTTGGGTTTTGACCTATCTCCGTAGGACAGCATGTGAAGATCTGTTAGCTTTGAGTCCATTGGAAAAGCATTCTGCTCCTGGGACGTTTGACGTTGTAAGGAAGGACTTCCATTGAGCTCTAACCTTCACGCCCCCACATGTTACTCATTTACACCACTCCAACCTTGGTCCAAGGCTGACACTCCAACCTTGGCCCAAGGCTGACACTCTAGAAACTCCAAACTTGGTCCATTTCTGACACTATGGAAACTCCAAACTTGGTCCAAGGCTGACACTCTAGAAACTCCAACCTTGGTCCATTTCTGACACTAGAAACTCCAACCTTGGCCCAAGGCTGACACTCTAGAAACTCCAACCGTGGTCCATTTCTGACACTCTTGAAACTCCAACCGTGGTCCATTTCTGACACTCTAGAAACTCCAACCTTGGTCCAAGGCTGACACTCCAACCTTGGTCCAAGGCTGACACTCTAGAAACTCCAACCTTGGTCCATTTCTGACACTATGGAAACTCCAACCTTGGTCCATTTCTGACACTATGGAAACTCCAACCTTGGTCCATTTCTGACACTCTGGAAACTCCAACCTTGGTCCATTTCTGACACTCTAGAAACTCCAACCTTGGTCCATTTCTGACACTATGGAAACTCCAACCTTGGTCCATTTCTGACACTATGGAAACTCCAACCTTGGTCCATTTCTGACACTCTGGAAACTCCAACCTTGGTCCATTTCTGACACTATGGAAACTCCAACCTTGGTCCATTTCTGACACTATGGAAACTCCAACCTTGGTCCATTTCTGACACTATGGAAACTCCAACCTTGGTCCATTTCTGACACTATGGAAACTCCAACCTTGGTCCATTTCTGACACTCTAGAAACTCCAACCTTGGTCCATTTCTGACACTATGGAAACTCCAACCTTGGTCCATTTCTGACCCTATGGAAACTCCAACCGTGGTCCATTTCTGACACTATGGAAACTCCAACCTTGGTCCATTTTTGACACTCTGGAAACTCCAACCTTGGTCCATTTCTGACACCATGGAAACTCCAACCATGGTCCATTTCTGACACTATGGAAACTCCAACCTTGGTCCAAGGCTGACACTCTAGAAACTCCAACCGTGGTCCATTTCTGACACTATGGAAACTCCAACCTTGGTCCATTTCTGACACTATGGAAACTCCAACCTTGGTCCATTTCTGACACTATGGAAACTCCAACCTTGGTCCATTTCTGAAACTCCAACCTTGGTCCAAGGCTGACACTCTAGAAACTCCAACCTTGGTCCATTTCTGACACTATGGAAACTCCAACCTTGGTCCATTTCTGACACTCTAGAAACTCCAACCTTGGTCCATTTCTGACACTATGGAAACTCCAACCTTGGCCCAAGGCTGACACCATAGAAATATATGGACTCCAACCCACTGTGTGGGCTCCAACTCCAACCCACTGTGTGGGCTCCAACTCCAACCCACTGTGTGGGCTCCAACTCCAACCCACTGTGTGGGCTCCAACTCCAACCCACTGTGTGGACTCCAACTCCAACCCACTGTGTGGGCTCCAACTCCAACCCACTGTGTGGGCTCCAACTCCAACCCACTGTGTGGGCTCCAACTCCAACCCACTGTGTGGGCTCCAACTCCAACCCACTGTGTGGGCTCCAACTCCAACCCACTGTGTGGGCTCCAACTCCAACCCACTGTGGGCTCCAACTCCAACCCACTGTGTGGGCTCCAACTCCAACCCACTGTGTGGGCTCCAACTCCAACCCACTGTGTGGGCTCCAACTCCAACCCACTGTGGGCTCCAACTCCAACCCACTGTGTGGGCTCCAACTCCAACCCACTGTGTGGGCTCCAACCCCAACCCACTGTGTGGGCTCCAACCCACTGTGTGGGCTCCAACCCCAACCCACTGTGTGGGCTCCAACTCCAACCCACTGTGTGGGCTCCAACTCCAACCCACTGTGTGGGCTCCAACTCCAACCCACTGTGTGGGCTCCAACTCCAACCCACTGTGTGGGCTCCAACTCCAACCCACTGTGTGGGCTCCAACTCCAACCCACTGTGTGGGCTCCAACTCCAACCCACTGCGTGGCTCCAACTCCAACCACTGCGTGGGCTCCAACTCCAACCCACTGCGTGCTCCAACTCCAACCCACTGTGTGGGCTCCAACTCCAACCCACTGTGTGGGCTCCAACTCCAACCCACTGTGGGCTCCAACTCCAACCCACTGTGTGGGCTCCAACTCCAACCCACTGTGTGGGCTCCAACTCCAACCCACTGTGTGGGCTCCAACTCCAACCCACTGTGTGGGCTCCAACTCCAACCCACTGTGTGGGCTCCAACTCCAACCCACTGTGTGGGCTCCAACTCCAACCCACTGTGTGGGCTCCAACTCCAACCCACTGTGTGGGCTCCAACTCCAACCCACTGTGTGGGCTCCAACTCCAACCCACTGTGGGCTCCAACTCCAACCCACTGTGTGGGCTCCAACTCCAACCCACTGTGTGGGCTCCAACCCCAACCCACTGTGGGCTCCAACCCACTGTGTGGGCTTCAACCCCAACCCACTGTGTGGACTCCAACCCACTGTGTGGGCTCCAACTCCAACCCACTGTGTGGGCTCCAACTCCAACCCACTGTGTGGACTCCAACCCACTGTGTGCTTCTGGGGTTGACATGAACTCTGTATTGTATTGAATTGCATGAGGTAAAATATATATATTTTTTTCTGAACTGACTGACTGTCTGAAATTAGCTTTGTTAAGGAATCTTCCTCCCTCCTGGCTTCATTGAGTTGTGAGCAGTCATTCCTCGTAACATGATCAACTTCCTCTTTCTTCACAAAACTCTTTCCCAATTATACAGTGAGCTGCACTGCAGTCAACCCTCTGACTCGGGCATATCCCAGACTTAATTGGCCACAGTTTTAGTGTGTGTCTGTCTTTTTTTTTTTAGAAACAGAGAAGCTACCCGAAAACGATGTAACTTCTGATCAACACCTCTAACTGAAGGAGGACTGGGAGCCAAGTGCCGTCAGGGGATTTGTTGGCGTCGTGGAACGATTCTGTCCCTGTTGTGGCTGGCTGTGCTGCTCTGGGTCATTTCCCCGGGCTTTTTGTGGGGGGGGGGGGGTTAACTCAGTGTTTTCAGTTCGTTCTTAATTTTATATATTTCTTTCTTCCCATGTAATTATTAAGGGGCTTTGTGCCTCTACCTAGTGGGACTCTGGGTGGTCAGGGCATCTTAAATGTCTACCACCTCCCCTCATTCCCTCCCCAGTCGCAGTGGCCACGTCTGGCTCGCCTCTCTGAGAACACTGTTTTCCAAATGGCACCCTATTCCCTATGAAGCGCACTACTTTAGACCAGAGCCCTATAGAACCCTATTCCCTATATAGTGTACTACTTTAGACCAGAGCCCTATGGCACCCTATTCCCTATATAGTGCACTACTTTAGACCAGAGCCCTATAGAACCCTATTCCCTATATAGTGTACTACTTTAGACCAGAACCCTATGGCACCCTATTCCCTATATAGTGCACTACTTTAGACCAGAGCCCTATAGAACCCTATTCCCTATAAAGTGCACTACTTTAGACCAGAGTCCTATTGGCCCTGTTAGTGCACTATATCGGGAATAGGTTGCCATTTGGAACTCTTTCCCTACCTACTCTGTCACTTTGTTTTTTATTTGAGTTTATTAAATAGGACGTGAACAGAGTGATTCCCCAAGACATTTTAATTCTTATCACCGTGTCTCTTCCCACTGCTGTGATTATCTGTTTCAATAGAAATCTATGGTTCACCTTTAAGTGTGTACTCTTGTCTTTGTTGTAACTCGTCTACCTGGGAGACTCGTTCCTCCCCTCGTCTGTTTTATAATGTCTAATGCTCTGCTATAAAGGAAGTCTACCTGGGAGACTGGTACCTGGTCTGTTTATAATGACTATAATGCTCTGCTATAAAGGAAGTTGTGAATGAGATTCATAATTTGAATAAAACTGTATTTTAATAGCCTTCCTTTACAAAGACAGCAGTCCTGTAGTACTGTAAGGCTGTTCATAGCAGAGTGCCATAGTACTGTAAGGCTGTTCATAGCAGAGTGCCATAGTACTGTAGTACTGTAAGGCTGTTCATAGCAGAGTGCCATAGTACTGTAGTCCAGTAACACTGTTCATAGCAGGGTGCCATACTACTGTAAGGCTGTTCATAGCAGAGTGCCATAGTACTGTAGTACTGTAAGGCTGTTCATAGCAGAGTGCCATAGTACTGTAATGCTGTTCATAGCAGAGTGCCATAGTACTGTGAGGCTGTTCATAGCAGAGTGCCATAGTACTGTAGTCCAGTAAGGCTGTTCATAGCAGAGTGCCATAGTACTGTAAGGCTGTTCATAGCAGAGTGCCATAGTACTGTAAGGCTGTTCATAGCAGAGTGCCATAGTACTGTAGTCCAGTAAGGCTGTTCATAGCAGAGTGCCATAGTACTGTAAGGCTGTTCATAGCAGAGTGCCATAGTACTGTAGTCCAGTAAGGCTGTTCATAGCAGAGTGCCATAGTACTGTAAGGCTGTTCATAGCAGAGTGCCATAGTACTGTAAGGCTGTTCATAGCAGAGTGCCGTAGTACTGTAAGGCTGTTCATAGCAGAGTGCCATAGTACTGTAGTCCAGTAAGGCTGTTCATAGCAGAGTGCCATAGTACTGTACGGCTGTTCATAGCAGAGTGCCATAGTACTGTAGTCCAGTAAGGCTGTTCATAGCAGAGTGCCATAGTACTGTAGTCCAGTAAGGCTGTTCATAGCAGAGTGCCATAGTACTGTAGTACTGTAAGGCTGTTCATAGCAGAGTGCCATAGTACTGTAGTCCAGTAAGGCTGTTCATAGCAGAGTGCCATAGTACTGTAAGGCTGTTCATAGCAGAGTGCCATAGTACTGTAAGGCTGTTCATAGCAGAGTGCCATAGTACTGTAGTCCTGTAAGGCTGTTCATAGCAGAGTGCCATAGTACTGTAGTCCAGTAAGGCTGTTCAGAGTGCATAGCAGAGTGCCATAGTACTGTAAGGCTGTTCATAGCAGAGTGCCATAGTACTGTAGTCCTGTAAGGCTGTTCATAGCAGAGTGCCATAGTACTGTAAGGCTGTTCATAGCAGAGTGCCATAGTACTGTAAGGCTGTTCATAGCAGAGTGCCATAGTAGTAGTCCTGTAAGGCTGTTCATAGCAGAGTGCCATAGTCCAGTAAGGCTGTTCATAGCAGAGTGCCATAGTACTGTAGTCCTGTAAGGCTGTTCATAGCAGAGTGCCATAGTACTGTAGTCCTGTATGGCTGTTCATAGCAGAGTGCCATAGTCCAGTAAGGCTGTTCATAGCAGAGTGCCATAGTACTGTAGTCCTGTAAGGCTGTTCATAGCAGAGTGCCATAGTACTGTAAGGCTGTTCATAGCAGAGTTCCATAGTACTGTAAGGCTGTTCATAGCAGAGTGCCATAGTACAGTAAGGCTGTTCATAGCAGAGTGCCATAGTACTGTAGTCCTGTAAGGCTGTTCATAGCAGAGTGCCATAGTACTGTAAGGCTGTTCATAGCAGAGTTCCATAGTACTGTAAGGCTGTTCATAGCAGAGTGCCATAGTACTGTAGTCCTGTATGGCTGTTCATAGCAGAGTGCCATAGTCCTGTAAGGCTGTTCATAGCAGAGTGCCATAGTACTGTAGTACTGTAAGGCTGTTCATAGCAGAGTGCCATAGTACTGTAAGGCTGTTCATAGCAGAGTGCCATAGTACTGTAAGGCTGTTCATAGCAGAGTTCCATAGTACTGTAAGGCTGTTCATAGCAGAGTGCCATAGTACTGTAGTACTGTAAGGCTGTTCATAGCAGAGTGCCATAGTACTGTAGTACTGTAAGGCTGTTCATAGCAGAGTGCCATAGTACTGTAAGGCTGTTCATAGCAGAGTGCCATAGTACTGTAGTCCTGTAAGGCTGTTCATAGCAGAGTGCCATAGTACTGTAGTCCAGTAAGGCTGTTCATAGCAGAGTGCCATAGTACTGTAGTCCTGTAAGGCTGTTCATAGCAGAGTGCCATAGTACTGTAGTCCAGTAAGGCTGTTCATAGCAGAGTGCCATAGTACTGTAAGGCTGTTCATAGCAGAGTGCCATAGTACTGTAAGGCTGTTCATAGCAGAGTGCCATAGTCCAGTAAGGCTGTTCATAGCAGAGTGCCATAGTACTGTAGTCCAGTAAGGCTGTTCATAGCAGAGTGCCATAGTACTGTAAGGCTGTTCATAGCAGAGTGCCATAGTACTGTAAGGCTGTTCATAGCAGAGTGCCATAGTACTGTAAGGCTGTTCATAGCAGAGTGCCATAGTACTGTAGTCCAGTAAGGCTGTTCATAGCAGAGTGCCATAGTACTGTAAGGCTGTACATAGCAGAGTGCCATAGTACTGTAAGGCTGTTCATAGCAGAGTGCCATAGTACTGTAAGGCTGTTCATAGCAGAGTTCCATAGTACTGTAGTCCTGTAAGGCTGTTCATAGCAGAGTGCCATAGTACTGTAAGGCTGTTCATAGCAGAGTGCCATAGTACTGTAGTCCAGTAAGGCTGTTCATAGCAGAGTGCCATAGTACTGTAGTCATGTAAGGCTGTACATAGCAGAGTGCCATAGTACTGTAAGGCTGTTCATAGCAGAGTGCCATAGTACTGTAAGGCTGTTCATAGCAGAGTGCCATAGTACTGTAGTCCAGTAAGGCTGTTCATAGCAGAGTGCCATAGTACTGTAAGGCTGTTCATAGCAGAGTGCCATAGTACTGTAGTCCAGTAAGGCTGTTCATAGCAGAGTGCCATAGTACTGTAGTCCAGTAAGGCTGTTCATAGCAGAGTGCCATAGTACTGTAAGGCTGTTCATAGCAGAGTGCCATAGTACTGTAGTCCAGTAAGGCTGTTCATAGCAGAGTGCCATAGTACTGTAAGGCTGTTCATAGCAGAGTGCCATAGTACTGTAGTACTGTAAGGCTGTTCATAGCAGAGTGCCATAGTCCTGTAAGGCTGTTCATAGCAGAGTGCCGTAGTACTGTAGTCCAGTAAGGCTGTTCATAGCAGAGTGCCATAGTACTGTAGTCCAGTAAGGCTGTTCATAGCAGAGTGCCATAGTACTGTAGTCCTGTAAGGCTGTTCATAGCAGAGTGCCATAGTCCTGTAAGGCTGTTCATAGCAGAGTGCCATAGTCCAGTAAGGCTGTACATAGCAGAGTGCCATAGTACTGTAGTCCAGTAAGGCTGTTCATAGCAGAGTGCCATAGTACTGTAGTCCTGTAAGGCTGTTCATAGCAGAGTGCCATAGTACTGTAGTCCTGTATGGCTGTTCATAGCAGAGTGCCATAGTCCAGTAAGGCTGTTCATAGCAGAGTGCCATAGTACTGTAGTCCTGTAAGGCTGTTCATAGCAGAGTGCCATAGTACTGTAAGGCTGTTCATAGCAGGGTGCCATAGTACTGTAAGGCTGTTCATAGCAGAGTGCCATAGTACTGTAAGGCTGTTCATAGCAGAGTTCCATAGTACTGTAAGGCTGTTCATAGCAGAGTGCCATAGTACAGTAAGGCTGTTCATAGCAGAGTGCCATAGTACTGTAGTCCTGTAAGGCTGTTCATAGCAGAGTGCCATAGTACTGTAAGGCTGTTCATAGCAGAGTTCCATAGTACTGTAAGGCTGTTCATAGCAGAGTGCCATAGTACTGTAGTCCTGTATGGCTGTTCATAGCAGAGTGCCATAGTCCAGTAAGGCTGTTCATAGCAGAGTGCCATAGTACTGTAGTCCTGTAAGGCTGTTCATAGCAGAGTGCCATAGTACTGTAAGGCTGTTCATAGCAGAGTGCCATAGTACTGTAAGGCTGTTCATAGCAGAGTTCCATAGTACTGTAAGGCTGTTCATAGCAGAGTGCCATAGTACTGTAGTACTGTAAGGCTGTTCATAGCAGAGTGCCATAGTACTGTAGTACTGTAAGGCTGTTCATAGCAGAGTGCCATAGTACTGTAAGGCTGTTCATAGCAGAGTGCCATAGTACTGTAGTCCTGTAAGGCTGTTCATAGCAGAGTGCCATAGTACTGTAAGGCTGTTCATAGCAGAGTGCCATAGTACTGTAAGGCTGTTCATAGCAGAGTGCCATAGTACTGTAAGGCTGTTCATAGCAGAGTGCCATAGTACTGTAAGGCTGTTCATAGCAGAGTGCCATAGTACTGTAGTCCAGTAAGGCTGTTCATAGCAGAGTGCCATAGTACTGTAGTCCAGTAAGGCTGTTCATAGCAGAGTGCCATAGTACTGTAAGGCTGTTCATAGCAGAGTGCCATAGTACTGTAAGGCTGTTCATAGCAGAGTGCCATAGTACTGTAAGGCTGTTCATAGCAGAGTGCCATAGTACTGTAGTCCAGTAAGGCTGTTCATAGCAGAGTGCCATAGTACTGTAAGGCTGTTCATAGCAGAGTGCCATAGTACTGTAAGGCTGTTCATAGCAGAGTGCCATAGTACTGTAAGGCTGTTCATAGCAGAGTGCCATAGTACTGTAAGGCTGTTCATAGCAGAGTGCCATAGTACTGTAAGGCTGTTCATAGCAGAGTGCCATAGTACTGTAAGGCTGTTCATAGCAGAGTGCCATAGTACTGTAAGGCTGTTCATAGCAGAGTGCCATAGTACTGTAAGGCTGTTCATAGCAGAGTGCCATAGTACTGTAAGGCTGTTCATAGCAGGGTGCCATAGTACTGTAAGGCTGTTCATAGCAGAGTGCCATAGTACTGTAGTCCAGTAAGGCTGTTCATAGCAGAGTGCCATAGTACTGTAGTCCAGTAAGGCTGTTCATAGCAGAGTGCCGTAGTACTGTAAGGCTGTTCATAGCAGAGTGCCATAGTCCAGTAAGGCTGTTCATAGCAGAGTGCCATAGTACTGTAAGGCTGTTCATAGCAGAGTGCCATAGTACTGTAGTCCAGTAAGGCTGTTCATAGCAGAGTGCCATAGTACTGTAAGGCTGTTCATAGCAGAGTGCCATAGTACTGTAAGGCTGTTCATAGCAGAGTGCCATAGTACTGTAAGGCTGTTCATAGCAGAGTGCCATAGTACTGTAGTACTGTAAGGCTGTTCATAGCAGAGTGCCATAGTACTGTAAGGCTGTTCATAGCAGAGTGCCATAGTACTGTAAGGCTGTTCATAGCAGAGTGCCATAGTACTGTAAGGCTGTTCATAGCAGAGTGCCATAGTACTGTAAGGCTGTTCATAGCAGAGTGCCATAGTACTGTAAGGCTGTTCATAGCAGAGTGCCATAGTACTGTAAGGCTGTTCATAGCAGAGTGCCATAGTACTGTAGTCCAGTAAGGCTGTTCATAGCAGAGTGCCATAGTCCAGTAAGGCTGTTCATAGCAGAGTGCCATAGTACTGTAAGGCTGTTCATAGCAGAGTGCCATAGTCCTGTAAGGCTGTTCAAAGCAGAGTGCCATAGTACTGTATGGCTGTTCATAGCAGAGTGCCATAGTACTGTAGTCCAGTAAGGCTGTTCATAGCAGAGTGCCATAGTACTGTAAGGCTGTTCATAGCAGAGTGCCATAGTACTGTAAGGCTGTTCATAGCAGAGTGCCATAGTACTGTAGTCCAGTAAGGCTGTTCATAGCAGAGTGCCATAGTACTGTAGTACTGTAAGGCTGTTCATAGCAGAGTGCCATAGTACTGTAAGGCTGTTCATAGCAGAGTGCCATAGTACTGTAGTACTGTAAGGCTGTTCATAGCAGAGTGCCATAGTACTGTAAGGCTGTTCATAGCAGAGTGCCATAGTACTGTAGTCCAGTAAGGCTGTTCATAGCAGAGTGCCATAGTCCAGTAAGGCTGTTCATAGCAGAGTGCCATAGTACTGTAAGGCTGTTCATAGCAGAGTGCCATAGTACTGTAAGGCTGTTCATAGCAGAGTGCCATAGTACTGTAAGGCTGTTCATAGCAGAGTGCCATAGTACTGTATGGCTGTTCATAGCAGAGTGCCATAGTACTGTAGTCCAGTAAGGCTGTTCATAGCAGAGTGCCATAGTACTGTAAGGCTGTTCATAGCAGAGTGCCATAGTACTGTAAGGCTGTTCATAGCAGAGTGCCATAGTACTGTAGTCCAGTAAGGCTGTTCATAGCAGAGTGCCATAGTACTGTAGTACTGTAAGGCTGTTCATAGCAGAGTGCCATAGTACTGTAAGGCTGTTCATAGCAGAGTGCCATAGTACTGTAGTCCAGTAAGGCTGTTCATAGCAGGGTGCCATAGTACTGTAAGGCTGTTCATAGCAGAGTGCCATAGTACTGTAAGGCTGTTCATAGCAGAGTGCCATAGTACTGTAAGGCTGTTCATAGCAGAGTGCCATAGTACTGTATGGCTGTTCATAGCAGAGTGCCATAGTACTGTAGTCCAGTAAGGCTGTTCATAGCAGAGTGCCATAGTACTGTAAGGCTGTTCATAGCAGAGTGCCATAGTACTGTAAGGCTGTTCATAGCAGAGTGCCATAGTACTGTAGTCCAGTAAGGCTGTTCATAGCAGAGTGCCATAGTACTGTAGTACTGTAAGGCTGTTCATAGCAGAGTGCCATAGTACTGTAAGGCTGTTCATAGCAGAGTGCCATAGTACTGTAGTACTGTAAGGCTGTTCATAGCAGAGTGCCATAGTACTGTAAGGCTGTTCATAGCAGAGTGCCATGGTACTGTAGTCCAGTAAGGCTGTTCATAGCAGAGTGCCATAGTCCAGTAAGGCTGTTCATAGCAGAGTGCCATAGTACTGTAAGGCTGTTCATAGCAGAGTGCCATAGTACTGTAAGGCTGTTCATAGCAGGTGCCATAGTACTGTAAGGCTGTTCATAGCAGAGTGCCATAGTACTGTAAGGCTGTTCATAGCAGAGTGCCATAGTACTGTAAGGCTGTTCATAGCAGAGTGCCATAGTACTGTAAGGCTGTTCATAGCAGAGTGCCATAGTACTGTAGTCCAGTAAGGCTGTTCATAGCAGAGTGCCATAGTACTGTAGTACTGTAAGGCTGTTCATAGCAGAGTGCCATAGTACTGTAGTACTGTAAGGTTGTTCATAGCAGAGTGCCATAGTACTGTAGTCCAGTAAGGCTGTTCATAGCAGAGTGCCATAGTACTGTAAGGCTGTTCATAGCAGAGTGCCGTAGTACTGTAAGGCTGTTCATAGCAGAGTGCCGTAGTACTGTAAGGCTGTTCATAGCAGAGTGCCATAGTACTGTAAGGCTGTTCATAGCAGAGTGCCATAGTACTGTAAGGCTGTTCATAGCAGAGTGCCATAGTACTGTAAGGCTGTTCATAGCAGAGTGCCGTAGTACTGTAAGGCTGTTCATAGCAAAGTGCCATAGTACTGTAAGGCTGTTCATAGCAGAGTGCCATAGTACTGTAAGGCTGTTCATAGCAGAGTGCCATAGTACTGTAAGGCTGTTCATAGCAGAGTGCCATAGTACTGTAAGGCTGTTCATAGCAGAGTGCCATAGTACTGTAAGGCTGTTCATAGCAGAGTGCCATAGTACTGTAAGGCTGTTCATAGCAGAGTGCCATAGTACTGTAAGGCTGTTCATAGCAGAGTGCCATAGTACTGTAAGGCTGTTCATAGCAGAGTGCCATAGTACTGTAAGGCTGTTCATAGCAGAGTGCCATAGTACTGTAGTCCAGTAAGGCTGTTCATAGCAGAGTGCCATAGTACTGTAAGGCTGTTCATAGCAGAGTGCCATAGTACTGTAAGGCTGTTCATAGCAGAGTGCCGTAGTACTGTAAGGCTGTTCATAGCAGAGTGCCATAGTACTGTAAGGCTGTTCATAGCAGAGTGCCATAGTACTGTAAGGCTGTTCATAGCAGAGTGCCATAGTACTGTAAGGCTGTTCATAGCAGAGTGCCATAGTACTGTAAGGCTGTTCATAGCAGAGTGCCATAGTACTGTAGCCCTGTAAGGCTGTTCATAGCAGAGTGCCATAGTACTGTAAGGCTGTTCATAGCAGAGTGCCATAGTACTGTAGTCCAGTAAGGCTGTTCATAGCAGAGTGCCATAGTCCTGTAAGGCTGTTCATAGCAGGGTGCCATAGTACTGTAAGGCTGTTCATAGCAGAGTGCCATAGTACTGTAGTACTGTAAGGCTGTTCATAGCAGGGTGCCATAGTACTGTAGTCATGTAAGGCTGTTCATAGCAGAGTGCCATAGTACTGTAAGGCTGTTCATAGCAGAGTGCCATAGTACTGTAAGGCTGTTCATAGCAGAGTGCCATAGTACTGTAAGGCTGTTCATAGCAGAGTGCCATAGTACTGTAAGGCTGTTCATAGCAGAGTGCCATAGTACTGTAGTACTGTAAGGCTGTTCATAGCAGAGTGCCATAGTACTGTAAGGCTGTTCATAGCAGAGTGCCATAGTACTGTAGTCCAGTAAGGCTGTTCATAGCAGAGTGCCATAGTCCAGTAAGGCTGTTCATAGCAGAGTGCCATAATACTGTAAGGCTGTTCATAGCAGAGTGCCATAGTACTGTAGTCCAGTAAGGCTGTTCATAGCAGAGTGCCATAGTACTGTAAGGCTGTTCATAGCAGAGTGCCATAGTACTGTAAGGCTGTTCATAGCAGAGTGCCATAGTACTGTAGTCCAGTAAGGCTGTTCATAGCAGAGTGCCATAGTACTGTAGTACTGTAAGGCTGTTCATAGCAGAGTGCCATAGTACTGTAAGGCTGTTCATAGCAGAGTGCCATAGTACTGTAGTACTGTAAGGCTGTTCATAGCAGAGTGCCATAGTACTGTAAGGCTGTTCATAGCAGAGTGCCATAGTACTGTAGTCCAGTAAGGCTGTTCATAGCAGAGTGCCATAGTCCAGTAAGGCTGTTCATAGCAGAGTGCCATAGTACTGTAAGGCTGTTCATAGCAGAGTGCCATAGTACTGTAAGGCTGTTCATAGCAGGGTGCCATAGTACTGTAAGGCTGTTCATAGCAGAGTGCCATAGTACTGTAAGGCTGTTCATAGCAGAGTGCCATAGTACTGTAAGGCTGTTCATAGCAGAGTGCCATAGTACTGTATGGCTGTTCATAGCAGAGTGCCATAGTACTGTAGTCCAGTAAGGCTGTTCATAGCAGAGTGCCACAGTACTGTAAGGCTGTTCATAGCAGAGTGCCATAGTACTGTAAGGCTGTTCATAGCAGAGTGCCATAGTACTGTAGTCCAGTAAGGCTGTTCATAGCAGAGTGCCATAGTACTGTAGTACTGTAAGGCTGTTCATAGCAGAGTGCCATAGTACTGTAAGGCTGTTCATAGCAGAGTGCCATAGTACTGTAGTCCAGTAAGGCTGTTCATAGCAGAGTGCCATAGTACTGTAGTCCTGTATGGCTGTTCATAGCAGAGTGCCATAGTACTGTAGTCATGTAAGGCTGTTCATAGCAGAGTGCCGTAGTACTGTAAGGCTGTTCATAGCAGAGTGCCATAGTACTGTAAGGCTGTTCATAGCAGAGTGCCATAGTACTGTATGGCTGTTCATAGCAGAGTTCCATAGTACTGTAAGGCTGTTCATAGCAGAGTGCCATAGTACTCTAAGGCTGTTCATAGCAGAGTGCCATAGTACTGTAGTCCAGTAAGGCTGTTCATAGCAGAGTGCCATAGTACTGTAAGGCTGTTCATAGCAGAGTGCCATAGTACTGTAGTCCAGTAAGGCTGTTCATAGCAGAGTGCCATAGTACTGTAAGGCTGTTCATAGCAGAGTGCCATAGTACTGTAAGGCTGTTCATAGCAGAGTGCCATAGTACTGTAGTCCAGTAAGGCTGTTCATAGCAGAGTGCCATAGTACTGTAGTCCAGTAAGGCTGTTCATAGCAGAGTGCCATAGTACTGTAGTCCAGTAAGGCTGTTCATAGCAGAGTGCCATAGTACTGTAGTCCAGTAAGGCTGTTCATAGCAGAGTGCTGCCATTTTCTGCGTCATCGTGGAAGATTCTGGGTGCTTCTGAAATGCAATGTCTGTTCCCAATTTTTATAGTGGACTGTTTTGGACTAGGGCTCTGGTCTAAAGTAGTGCACTATATAGGGAATAGGGTTCCATAGGGCTCTGGTCTAAAGTAGTGCACTATATAGGGAATAGGGTTCCATAGGGCTCTGGTCTAAAGTAGTGCACTATATAGGGAATAGGGTTCTATAGGGCTCTGGTCTAAAGTAGTGCACTATATAGGGAATAGGGTTCTATAGGGCTCTGGTCTAAAGTAGTGCACTATATATAGGGAATATGGTTCTATAGGACTCTGGTCTAAAGTAGTGCACTATATAGGGAATATGGTTCTATAGGGCTCTGGTCTAAAGTAGTGCACTATATAGGGAATATGGTTCTATAGGGCTCTGGTCTAAAGTAGTGCACTAT
This sequence comes from Oncorhynchus masou masou, assembly GCF_036934945.1. Classification (NCBI taxonomy): domain Eukaryota; kingdom Metazoa; phylum Chordata; class Actinopteri; order Salmoniformes; family Salmonidae; genus Oncorhynchus; species Oncorhynchus masou. The sequence continues at coordinate 3,355,600 of NC_088218.1, read as the reverse complement.
ATAGAGAATATGGTTCTATATGGCTCTGGTCTAAAGTAGTGCACTATATAGGGAATATGGTTCTATATGGCTCTGGTCTAAAGTAGTGCACTATATAGGGAATATGGTTCTATATGGCTCTGGTCTAAAGTAATGCACTATATAGGGAATAGGGTTCTATATGGCTCTGGTCTAAAGTAGTGCACTATATAGGGAATATGTTTCTATAGGGCTCTGGTCTAAAGTAGTGCACTATATAGGGAATAGGGTGCCATAGGGCTCTGGTCTAAAGTAGTGCACTATATAGGGAATAGGGTGCCATAGGGCTCTGGTCTAAAGTAGTGCACTATGTAGGGAATATGGTTCTATAGGGCTCTGGTCTAAAGTAGTGTACTATATAGGGAATAGGGTTCCATTTGGGACGATCCTTCCACTGCGCCCTTCGGGGGCCGACGGGGGTCATTGTTGGCCCGGGCCATTAATTCCCTGAACCAGCGGGACGCCAGCCAAGTAATCAAAACAGCATTTACTAGACTAAACCTTCTCACCTCCAGAACCTACCAGGTGTCCCCCCCCCCCCCAGAAAGTCATTATGCCCCGAAGAGAGAAAGGGTTTAACCCTCCAGACGGCAGGATAGATGTGAAGCAATGACCAACTGAAGAACATTCTCTCTGAGGTGAACGGCCGCCAAAGGCCTCTGGGCGCTTTCCAAATGGCAACCTTATTCCTGTCGTGATCTCCTGTATGCTTTTGAGTGAAAGTAGTGCACTTTCTAAGGGGAATAGGAGTGGCCGTTTGGGACTAAACTTGCGATGTGTTGTTGTTGGTCATTGGGAAGCCCATTTTCATTTTGATAGCTTTGTGTCTGTCTTAAGGGCTTTCTGAGGTAACTCATCCCTGTAGACTAAAGGGGAGATTGTAATACTGTCTCCACTTCTACTGCCTGCATGGCCTTTGTCCTGTCTGTCTGTCTCAGTGTCTGTCTGTCTGCCTGGCTCTGTCCGTCTGTCTGCCTGGCTGCCTGCCTGGCTCTGTCTGTCTGCCTGCCTGGCTCTGTCTGTCTGCCTGCCTGGCTCTGTCTGTCTGCCTGCCTGGCTCTGTCTGTCTGCCTGGCTCTGTCTGTCTGTCTGCCTGGCTCTGTCTGCCTGGCTCTGTCTGTCTGTCTGCCCTGGCTCTGTCTGTCTGCCTGCCTGGCTCTGTCTGTCTGTCTGCCTGGCTCTGTCTGTCTGTCTGCCTGGCTCTGTCTGCCTAGCTCTGTCTGTCTGTCTGCCCTGGCTCTGTCTGTCTGTCTGTCTGTCTGCCCTGGCTCTGTCTGTCTGTCTGCCCTGGCTCTATCTGTCTGTCTGGCTCTGCCTGCCCTGTAATAAATGTCGACGCTCAGATTTTGCAGTGAAAGAAAGGCTTCATCTGTGTTGGTCCATAATAAAACCCCAACTTCCTTCCTGTTACTCCCCCTCACTCCTCCCCCTCACTCTCCTCCTCCCCCTCCTCCTCCCCCTCACTCTCCTCCCCCCACTCCTCCTCCCCCTCACTCCTCCCCCTCACTCTCTCCTCCCCCTCGCTCCTCACTCCTCCCCCTCCGCCCCCTCACTCTCCTCCCCCTCACTCTCCTCCCCCTCACTCCCCCCCCTCACTCCTCCCCCCACTCTCTCCTCCCCTCCCCCTCTCCTCCCCTCCCCCTCACTCTCCCTCCCCCTCACTCCTCACACCTCCCCCTCGCTCCTCCCCCTCACTCTCCTCCTCCTCCTCACACCTCCCCCTCGCTCCTCACACCTCCCCCTCGCTCCTCACTCCTCCCCCTCACGCCACCTCACTCCTCCCCCTCACGCCCCCTCACTCTCCTCCTCCCCCTTCACTCCTCACACCTCCCCCTCGCTCCTCACCCCCTCCCCCTCACGCCCCCTCTCCTCCTCCCCCTCACGCCCCCTCACTCCTCCCCCTCACTCTCCTTCTCCCCTTCACTCCTCCCCTTCACTCCTCACTCCTCCCCTTCCTCCTCACTCCTCCCCTTCCTCCGCCCCCCCCTCACTCCGCCCCCTCACTCCTCCCCCTCACTCTCCTCCTCCCCTTTTACTCCTCACTACTCCCCCTCACGCCCCCTCACCCCCCCATCCCCCTCACTCCTCCCCCTCACTCTCCTCACCCCCCCATCCCCCCTCACTCCTCCCCCTCACTCTCCTCCTCGCTCCTCACTTCCCTCCTCGCTCCTCACTCTCCTCCACCCCCTCACTCCTCCGCCTCACTCCCCCTCACTCCCCCTCACTCCCCCTCCTCCTCCCCCTCACTCCTCCCCCTCACTCTCCTCCTCCCACTTCACTCTCCTCCTCCCCCTTCACTCCTGTCCCCTCACTCTCCTCCTCCCCCTCGCCTCCCCGCCTCACCTCCTCCCCCCTCGCCTCCCTCGCCTCACCTCCTCCCCCTCGCCCCCTCGCCTCACCCCCTCCCCCTCGCCCACCTCGCTCCCCTCGCCCCCTGACCCCTCGCCCCCCTCCCCCCCCCCCCTCCCCCTCGCCCCCCCTCCCCCTCGCTCCTCACTCCTCGCTCCTCCCCCTTCACTCTCCTCCGCCCCCTCACTCCTCCCCCTCACGCCCCTTCACTCCTCCCCCTCACTCTCCCCCTCCCCCTCCTCCCTCCTCCCTTACTCCTCCCCCCTCACTTCGAGGTGTTCCATTGGTGTCCTTCTCAAAGTCCTCCGGTACGCCTCTTCAAGGGTAGCTAGCCGAGCGTCCGTGTCCGTGCTACTGAAAGCATCTCTGGCCTCGGGGTCGTCTGTGTTTTTATGAGGGCTTTTACTGAGTGTTGACCTGCCTTTTGGAACCGATTGGGACGTTCAAGACACCTGTGAGACTCTGGGAAGTGGGTCACTAGCTATCTGTGTAGAAGTCCTGTGTGGCTCAGTCGGTAGAGCATGGCGCTTGCAACGCCAAGCGTCGTGGGTTCATTTCCCACTGGGGCCACCCATATGCAAAAGTAGTGGCCCCAGCCGACTTGTAAGTCGCTTTGGACAAAAGCGTCTGCTAAATGGGATATATTATTATTATTATTATTATTATATTTATTATTATTATCTGCTGGGGCGCTCAGACTAGTAGTGTGGTTTACCATTCCACCTCTCCTCCGCTCACCTCTCAGCTCCATTTCCTCCTGTATTGACACCCACCATCCTCTCCATTTCCTCCTGTAATATCACACACCATCCTCTCTATCTCCTCCTGTAATGACACCCACCATCCTCTCCATCTCCTCCTGTAATATCACCCACCATCCTCCTGTAATATCACCCTCCATCCTCTCCATATCCTCCTGTAATATCACCCACCATCCTCTCCATCTCCTCCTGTAATATCACCCACCATCCTCTCCATCTCCTCCTGTGATATCACCCACCATCCTCCTGTAATATCACCTACCATCCTCTCCATCTCCTCCTGTAATATCACACACCATCCTCTCTATCTCCTCCTGTAATGACACCCACCATCCTCTCCATCTCCTCCTGTAATATCACCCACCATCCTCCTGTAATATCACCCACCATCCTTTCCATCTCCTCCTGTAATATCACCCACCATCCTCTCCATCTCCTCCTGTAATATCACCCACCATCCTCTCCATCTCCTCCTGTAATAACACCCACCATCCTCTCCATCTCCTCCTGTAATATCACCCACCATCCTCTCCATCTCCTCCTGTAATATCACCCACCATCCTCTCCATCTCCTCCTGTAATAACACCCACCATCCTCTCCATCTCCTCCTGTAATATCACCCACCATCCTCTCCATCTCCTCCTGTAATTACACCCACCATCCTCCTGTAATATCACCCACCATCCTCTCCATCTCCTCCTGTAATATCACCCACCATCCTCTCCATCTCCTCCTGTAATATCATCCACCATCCTCTCCATCTCCTCCTGTAATATCATCCACCATCCTCTCCATCTCCTCCTGTAATATCACCCACCATCCTCTCCATCTCCTCCTGTAATATCACCCACCATCCTCCTGTAATAACACCCACCATCCTCTCCATCTCCTCCTGTAATATCACCCACCATCCTCTCCATCTCCTCCTGTAATATCACCCACCATCCTCCTGTAATATCACCCACCATCCTCCTGTAATATCACCCACCATCCTCTCCATCTCCTCCTGTAATAACACCCACCATCCTCTCCATCTCCTCCTGTAATATCACCCACCATCCTCTCCATCTCCTCCTGTAATATCACCCACCATCCTCTCCATCTCCTCCTGTAATATCATCCACCATCCTCTCCATCTCCTCCTGTAATATCACCCACCATCCTCCTGTAATATCACCCACCATCCTCTCCATCTCCTCCTGTAATAACACCCACCATCCTCTCCATCTCCTCCTGTAATATCACCCACCATCCTCTCCATCTCCTCCTGTAATATCACCCACCATCCTCTCCATCTCCTCCTGTAATATCATCCACCATCCTCTCCATATCCTCCTGTAATATCACCCACCATCCTCCTGTAATATCACCCACCATCCTCTCCATCTCCTCCTGTAATAACACCCACCATCCTCTCCATCTCCTCCTGTAATATCACCCACCATCCTCTCCATTTCCTCCTGTAATATCACCCACCATCCTCTCCATCTCCTCCTGTAATATCACCCATCATCCTCTCCATCTCCTCCTGTAATATCACCCACCATCCTCTCCATCTCCGCCTGTAATAACACCCACCATCCTCTCCATCTCCTCCTGTAATAACACCCACCATCCTCTCCATCTCCTCCTGTAATATCACCCACCATCCTCTCCATCTCCTCCTGTAATATCACCCACCATCCTCTCCATCTCCACCTGTAATATCACCCACCATCCTCTCCATCTCCTCCTGTAATATCACCCACCATCCTCTCCATCTCCTCCTGTAATAACACCCACCATCCTCTCCATCTCCTCCTGTAATATCACCCACCATCCTCTCCATCTCCTCCTGTAATATCACCCACCATCCTTTCCATCTCCTCCTGTAATATCACCCACCATCCTCTCCATCTCCTCCTGTAATATCACCCACCATCCTTTCCATCTCCTCCTATAATGTCACCCACCATCCTCCTGTAATAACACCCACCATCCTCTCCATATCCTCCTGTAATATCACCCACCATCCTCTCCATCTCCTCCTGTAATATCACCCACCATCCTCTCCATCTCCTCCTGGAAGACAAAAACACTATTAACCGGCTCATCTTAAATGTCAGCTTCATTACAGATTCTGTGTCAATATATCTACAGATTCCCCCTGGTTGGTCGATATGTCTCCTCTCCTGCCCTGAGCCTGATCCCAGAGCAGTATTAAAACGATCCATCACAGCCCACTAAAACCGGTTTAGATCGCTGCATGATCTGTTAATGCCAGCAGATAAGAGGTGTCTGTACCACAGCCTCAGAGGCAACCTCCCTCTTGGAGATTTTTGTATTTTATGAAACTACTTGACATTTTTATGGTACGCTAAGTGCTACCACCGTTCTCTCTTTGTGTGTGTTGAAGTCAGCCTCGAAATCTTTAACTGTCTAAAAGTTCAGGGGACCCGGATTTTATTTTGGGAGAGGGGGGGGGGTGAGGGGAGGCGCACGTCTTAAGGGGTGTACAGGCAATGGGTTCTGCTTCCCGCAGAAGGGGTTTAAATTACAGGGATGAGAACCAGGTAATTGAGGACTGAACGTCTTGCGTTATCCCCCCCCCCTTCCCCCGTCTTAAAACCAGAGAAATACTGACCTTCTTAACAGCTAAAGCTTTTATTATCCCCTAATTCAAACACTTTCAGTGTAATGTCTTTGCCATTAAAAGTTTTAAAGGTATTTAAAATTAAAAGGTATTTAGAGTTCTTTCCTTTTCCCCACTCTCTGTCTGTCTCTTCTCTCTCTCTCTGTCTGTCTGTCTCTTTCTCTCGTTCCTTCGCTCAGTCACTCACGATTAGCCACATGCACACGTGGCGAACACGCTCGACGTCTCAGTGCGTTGGAGCCTACGGCTGGGGGTTTCAGTCAGCGATGCGAAACTCTGAGGACGTTGACGACGTCCCAAATAGAACCCTATTCCCTATATAGTGCACTACTTTAGACCAGAGCCCTATAGAACCCTATTCCCTATATGGTGCACTACTTTAGACCAGAGCCCTATGGAACCCTATTCCCAATGTAGTGCACTACTTTAGACCAGAGCCCTATTGAACCCTATTCCCTATATAGTGCACTACTTTTTCACCAGAGCCCTGTGGCACCCTATTCCCTATATAGTGCACTACTTTTTTCACCAGAGCCCTATGGGTTTCAAATTTAGTAGACTATATAGGGAATATGGTTCTATAGGGCTCTGGTCTAAAGTAGTGCACTGGTGTAGCTGTAGGTTGGCGTGGAGGGAACTCCAACACCAGGTGGTGTAGTTGTAGGTTGGCGTGGAGGAACTCCAACATCAGGTGGTGTAGTTGTAGGTTGGCGTGGAGGGAACTCCAACACCAGGTGGTGTAGCTGTAGGTTGGCGTTGTGTAGTTGTAGGTTGGCGTGGAGGGAACTCCAACACCAGGTGGTGTAGCTGTAGGTTGGCGTGGTGTAGTTGTAGGTTGGCGTGGAGGGAACTCCAACACCAGGTGGTGTAGCTGTAGGTTGGCGTGGAGGGAACTCCAACACCAGGTGGTGTAGTTGTAGGTTGGCGTGGAGGGAACACCAACACCAGGTGGTGTAGCTGTAGGTTGGCGTGGAGGGAACTCCAACACCAGGTGGTGTAGCTGTAGGTTGGCGTGGAGGGAACTCCAACACCAGGTGGTGTAGCTGTAGGTTGGCGTGGAGGGAACTCCAACACCAGGTGGTGTAGCTGTAGGTTGGCGTGGAGGGAACTCCAACACCAGGTGGTGTAGCTGTAGGTTGGCGTGGAGGGAACTCCAACACCAGGTGGTGTAGTTGTAGGTTGGCGTGGAGGGAACTCCAACACCAGGTGGTGTAGCTGTAGGTTGGCATGGAGGGAACTCCAACACCGGGAGACTGAGTAATGAAAGGGCCTTTTTCCATTCTGTTTTCTAATTTTCATGACTCTTAGCATCCAACATGAATGAGCTCTGAGCTTGTATGTGTTCTTATTTCCAGCTAGAAGAAAGGATAGATAACATTGCCTTCTAGATAAAATGGCCTTCTAGAAGAAAGGATAGATAACATGGCCTTCTAGATAACATGGCCTTCTAGAAGAAAGGATAGATAAAATGGCCTTCTAGATAACATGGCCTTCTAGAAGAAAGGATAGATAACATGGCCTTCTAGATAACATGGCCTTCTAGAAGAAAGGATAGATAACATGGCCTTCTAGATAACATGGCCTTCTAGAAGAAAGGATAGATAACATGGCCTTTTAGATAACATGGCCTTCTAGATAAAATGGCCTTCTAGAAGAAAGGATAGATAACATGGCCTTCTAGAAGAAAGGGTAGATAAAATGGCCTTCTAGATAACATGGCCTTCTAGAAGAAAGGATAGATAACATGGCCTTCTAGATAAAATGGCCTTCTAGAAGAAAGGATAGATAAAATGGCCTTCTAGATAAAATGGCCTTCTAGATAAAATGGCCTTCTAGATAAAATGGGCTTCTAGATAAAATCGCCTTCTAGATAAAATGGCCTTCTAGATAAAATGGCCTTCTAGAAAAAGGATAGATAAAATGGCCTTCTAGATAAAATGGGCTTCTAGAAGAAAGAGTAGATAAAATGGCCTTCTAGATAAAATGGCCTTCTAAATAAAATGGCCTTCTAGAAGAAAGGATAGATAACATGGCCTTCTAGATAAAATGGCCTTCTAAATAAAATGGCCTTTGAGAAGAAAGGATAGATAAAAATTGCCTTCTAGAGAAAATGGCCTTCTCGATAAAATGGCCTTCTAGAGAACATAACAATGACAATGTACCTGTGTTTTTGACCTGTTGCCGGTGTTGTCATCGGACAGCGCTGGTGGAGAATCACAACGGTGAGTTTGGACGTCTCTGACTGGTGATTTAAAAATGTCGGGCTGCACCATACGGAGAACGGAGCCGTCCAGTTCAGAGCTGGAGACCTGTACGTAAAATAGTATCACCGTCGTGCCAATAAAGAGAGAAACGTACATCGAATCAACTCCTTCCTTGTGGACAAAGGAAAAACCAATATTTGTGCCGGTTATAAAACCCAATACGCAGCTTTGAGTTTCCATGACAAGGTTCTCGACATGGCATGATAAAAGGTAAACTTGTCGTCCACCCAAACTCCCAGATACTCCTAGATATCGGTATGTTTTGACTTGCTCTGTAGAACGTCTTTCCTGAGGAAGTAATTACGTGGTTTGGAGTTTAGTATGGGGAAAAGACCATGCGATTCAGAACAAGCTTCAAATCAGATTCGGTTGGATGCCCTACACACACATCATATATGTTGTACTGTCCTTGTGGGGATCAACAGAGCTCCCATTTCACTAGTGGTTTACCTAGTGGTTTACCTAGTGGTTAGAAGCAGAGTGGTTTACCTAGTGGTTTACCTAGTGGTTTACCTAGTGGACCGACAGAGCTCCTATTTCACTAGTGGTTTACCTAGTGGTTTACCTAGTGGTTTACCTAGTGGACCGACAGAGCTCCCATTTCACTAGTGGTTTACCTAGTGGTTTACCTAGTGGTTTACCTAGTGGACCGACAGAGCTCCTATTTCACTAGTGGTTTACCTAGTGGTTTACCTAGTGGTTTACCTAGTGGACCGACAGAGCTCCTATTTCACTAGTGGTTTACCTAGTGGTTTACCTAGTGGATCGACAGAGCTCCCATTTCACTAGTGGTTTACCTAGTGGATCGACAGAGCTCCCATTTCACTAGTGGTTTACCTAGTGGATCGACAGAGCTCCCATTTCACTAGTGGTTTACCTAGTGGACCGACAGAGCTCCTATTTCACTAGTGGTTTACCTAGTGGTTTACCTAGTGGTTTACCTAGTGGTTAGAAGCAGAGTGGTTTACCTAGTGGTTAGAAGCAGAGTGGTTTACCTAGTGGTTTACCTAGTGGTTAGAAGCTTAGTGGTTTACCTAGTGGTTTACCTAGTGGATTACCTAGTGGATTACCTAGTGGTTTACCTAGTGTAGTGGTTAGAAGCCAGTGGTTAGAAGCCGAGTGGTTAGAAGCCGAGTGGTTAGGGGGGGGGGGCAGGTAGCCAGTGGTTAGAAGCCGGGTGGTTAGAAGCCGAGTGGTTAGACACCAGTGGTTAGACGCCGAGTGGTTAGAGGGGGAGGCAGATAGCCTTGTGGTTAGACGCCTAGTGGTTAGAAGCCTAGTGGTTAGAGGGGGGGCAGGTAGCCTAGTGGTTAGAGAGGGGGGGGGCAGGTAGCCTAGTGGTTAGAAGCCTAGTGGTTAGAAGCCTAGTGGTTAGAAGCCTAGTGGTTAGAGGGGGAGGCAGGTAGCCTAGTGGTTAGAAGCCTGGTGGTTAGAAGCCTGGTGGTTAGAAGCCTGGTGGTTAGAAGCCTAGTGGTTAGAAGCCTAGTGGTTAGAAGCCTAGTGGTTAGAGGGGGAGGCAGGTAGCCTAGTGGTTAGAAGCCTAGTGGTTAGAAGGGGGAGGCAGGTAGCCTAGTGGTTAGAAGCCTAGTGGTTAGAAGCCTAGTGGTTAGAAGCCTAGTGGTTAGAAGCCTAGTGGTTAGAAGCCTAGTGGTTAGATTTACATTTACATTTAAGTCATTTGGCAGACGCTCTTATCCAGAGCGACTTACAAAGTTAGAAGCCTAGTGGTTAGAAGCCTAGTGGTTAGAAGCCTAGTGGTTAGAAGCCTAGAGGTTAGAAGCCGAGTGGTTAGAGGGGGAGGCAGATAGCCTTGTGGTTAGACGCCTAGTGGTTAGAATCCTAGTGGTTAGAGGGGGGGGGGCAGGTAGCCTAGTGGTTAGAAGCCTAGTGGTTAGAGGGGGAGGCAGGTAGCCTGGTGGTTAGAGGGGGAGGCAGGTAGCCTGGTGGTTAGAGGGGGGGAGGCAGGTAGCCTGGTGGTTAGAGGGGGGAGGCAGGTAGCCTGGTGGTTAGAGGGGGGGGAGGCAGGTAGCCTGGTGGTTAGAGGGGGAGGCAGGTAGCCTGTTGGTTAGAGGGGGAGACAGGTAGCCTGGTGGTTCGAGTGTTGGGTCAGTTACCGGAAGGTTGCTAGATTAAGTCCCCAACCTGACAAGGTACAAATCTGTCGTTCTGCCCCTGAACGAGGCAGTGAACCCACTGTTCCCTGGGAGGCCGTTATTGAAAATAAGAATTTGTTCTTAACTGACTTGCCAAGTTTAATAAAGGTTAAATAGCCTCCTTCCTCACTCCCTACATCCCTCCATCCTCACTCCTTGCCTCCCTCCTTCCTCACTCCCTACCTCCCTCCTTCCTCACTCCCTACATCCCTCCTTCCTCACTCCCTACATCCCTCCTTCCTCACTCCCTACATCTTCCTCCTTCCTCACTCCCTACATCCCTCCTTCCTCACTCCCTACCTCCCTCCTTCCTCCTTCCTCACTCCCTACATCCCTCCTTCCTCACTCCCTCCTTCCTTCCTCCTTCCTCACTCCCTACATCCCTCCTTCCTCACTCCCTCCTTCCTTCCTCCTTCCTCACTCCCTACCTCCCTCCTTCCTCACTCCCTACATCCCTCCTTCCTCACTCCCTACCTCCCTCCTTCCTCCTTCCTCACTCCCTACATCCCTCCTTCCTCACTCCCTCCTTCCTTCCTTCCTCCTTCCTCACTCCCTACATCCCTCCTTCCTTCCTTCCTCCTTCCTCACTCCCTACCTCCCTCCTTCCTCACTCCCTACCTCCCTCCTTCCTCACTCCCTACATCCCTCCTTCCTCACTCCCTACATCCCTCCTTCCTCACTCCCTACCTCCCTCCCTCCTTCCTTCCTTCCTTCCTTCCTTCCTCACTCCCTACCTCCAACCTCCTTCCTCCTTCCTCCCACTCCCTCCTTCCTTCCTTCCTCACTCCCTACCTCCCTCCCTCCTTCCTTCCTCCTTCCTCCCTCCTTCCTTCCTTCCTTCCTCACTCCCTACCTCCCTCCCTCCTTCCTTCCTCACTCACTCCCTACCTCCCTCCTTCCTTCCTCACTCCCTACCTCCTTCCTTCCTTCCTCACTCCCTACCTCCCTCCTTCCTCACTCCCTACCTCCCTCCTCCTTCCTCACTCCCTACCTCCCTCCTTCCTCACTCCCTACATCCCTCCTTCCTCACTCCCTACATCCCTCCTTCCTCACTCCCTACATCCCTCCTTCCTCACTCCCTACCTCCCTCCCTCCCTCCTTCCTTCCTTTAAGCGCTGTTGTATAATTGACCGGTGCTTCTGAGGGTGTGTGGCCGTGTGCTGCAGACTGATGAGATGCAAACGGAGACCGCTTTAAGGCAGAAAGGAGAAAGCAATCGAATGAAATACAGGGCTGCGTCCCTAATCGCAGCCTCTTCCCTTCACAGTGCAGTCCTTTTGACCAGGGTCCACAAGCGGCTTGGACACTATACTGCTTCGAGAGGCCTGGGATGGCTTCATTTGAATTTGATGTCAGAGGTGTGGTCTCTGTGGGTCTATAACATTTTAATTTAACCGTGCGTATTGTTCATGAATACTATCAAGCCAGCTGTTCTAACGCCTTAAAACAGACGACTTCAAATCCTGTGAATCATATCGCTACAGACAGTCTGTTATCCTGTGAATCATATCACTGCAGACAGTCAGTTATCCTGTGAATCATATCGCTGCAGACAGTCTGTTGTCTTGTGAATCATATCACTGCAGACAGACAGTCTGTTATCCTGTGAATCATATCGCTGCAGACAGACAGTCTGTTATCCTGTGAATCATATCACTGCAGACAGACAGTCTGTTATCCTGTGAATCATATCGCTGCAGACAGTCTGTTATCCTGTGAATCATATCGCTGCAGACAGACAGTCTGTTATCCTGTGAATCATATCGCTACAGACAGTCTGTTATCCTGTGAATCATATCGCTACAGACAGTCTGTTATCCTGTGAATCATATCGCTGCAGACAGACAGTCTGTTATCCTGTGAATCATATCGCTGCAGACAGACAGTCTGTTATCCTGTGAATCATATCGCTGCAGACAGACAGTCTGTTATCCTGTGAATCATATCGCTGCAGACAGACAGTCTGTTATCCTGTGAATCATATCGCTGCAGACAGACAGTCTGTTATCCTGTGAATCATATCGCTGCAGACAGACAGTCTGTTATCCTGTGAATCATATCGCTGCAGACAGACAGTCTGTTATCCTGTGAATCATATCGCTGCAGACAGACAGTCTGTTATCCTGTGAATCATATCGCTGCAGACAGACAGTCTGTTATCCTGTGAATCATATCGCTGCAGACAGACAGTCTGTTATCCTGTGAATCATATCGCTGCAGACAGACAGTCTGTTATCCTGTGAATCATATCACTACAGACACAGTCTGTTATCCTGTGAATCATATCACTACAGACAGACAGCCTGTTATCCTGTGAATCATATCGCTGCAGACAGACAGTCTGTTATCCTGTGAATCATATCGCTGCAGACAGACAGTCTGTTATCCTGTGAATCATATCACTACAGACAGACAGTCTGTTATCCTGTGAATCATATCGCTGCAGACAGACAGTCTGTTATCCTGTGAATCATATCGCTGCAGACAGACAGTCTGTTATCCTGTGAATCATATCGCTGCAGACAGACAGTCTGTTATCCTGTGAATCATATCGCTACAGACAGACAGTCTGTTATCCTGTGAATCATATCGCTGCAGACAGACAGTCTGTTATCCTGTGAATCATATCGCTGCAGACAGACAGTCTGTTATCCTGTGAATCATATCGCTGCAGACAGACAGTCTGTTATCCTGTGAATCATATCGCTGCAGACAGACAGTCTGTTATCCTGTGAATCATATCACTACAGACAGACAGTCTGTTATCCTGTGAATCATATCGCTGCAGACAGACAGTCTGTTATCCTGTGAATCATATCGCTGCAGACAGACAGTCTGTTATCCTGTGAATCATATCGCTGCAGACAGACAGTCTGTTATCCTGTGAATCATATCGCTGCAGACAGACAGTCTGTTATCCTGTGAATCATATCGCTGCAGACAGACAGTCTGTTATCCTGTGAATCATATCGCTGCAGACAGACAGTCTGTTATCCTGTGAATCATATCACTGCAGACAGTCTGTTATCCTGTGAATCATATCACTACAGACAGACAGTCTGTTATCCTGTGAATCATATCACTACAGACAGTCTGTTATCCTGTGAATCATATCGCTGCAGACAGACAGTCTGTTATCCTGTGAATCATATTGCAGACAGACAGCCTGTTATCCTGTGAATCATATCGCTGCAGACAGTCTGTTATCCTGTGAATCATATCGCTGCAGACAGACAGTCTGTTATCCTGTGAATCATATCGCTGCAGACAGACAGTCTGTTATCCTGTGAATCATATCGCTGCAGACAGACAGTCTGTTATCCTGTGAATCATATCGCTGCAGACAGTCTGTTATCCTGTGAATCATATCGCTGCAGACAGACAGTCTGTTATCCTGTGAATCATATCACTGCAGACAGACAGTCTGTTATCCTGTGAATCATATCACTGCAGACAGACAGTCTGTTATCCTGTGAATCATATCGCTGCAGACAGACAGTCTGTTATCCTGTGAATCATATCGCTGCAGACAGACAGTCTGTTATCCTGTGAATCATATCGCTACAGACAGACAGTCTGTTATCCTGTGAATCATATCGCTGCAGACAGACAGTCTGTTATCCTGTGAATCATATCGCTGCAGACAGACAGTCTGTTATCCTGTGAATCATATCGCTGCAGACAGACAGTCTGTTATCCTGTGAATCATATCGCTGCAGACAGACAGTCTGTTATCCTGTGAATCATATCACTGCAGACAGACAGTCTGTTATCCTGTGAATCATATCACTGCAGACAGACAGTCTGTTATCCTGTGAATCATATCGCTGCAGACAGACAGTCTGTTATCCTGTGAATCATATCACTGCAGACAGACAGTCTGTTATCCTGTGAATCATATCGCTGCAGACAGACAGTCTGTTATCCTGTGAATCATATCGCTGCAGACAGTCTGTTATCCTGTGAATCATATCACTGCAGACAGACAGTCTGTTATCCTGTGAATCATATCGCTGCATACAGACAGTCTGTTGTCTTGTGAATCATATCGCTGCAGACAGACAGTCTGTTATCCTGTGAATCATATCGCTGCAGACAGACAGTCTGTTATCCTGTGAATCATATCACTGCAGACAGTCTGTTATCCTGTGAATCATATCGCTGCAGACAGACAGCCTGTTATCCTGTGAATCATATCGCTGCAGACAGACAGTCTGTTATCCTGTGAATCATATCGCTGCAGACAGACAGTCTGTTATCCTGTGAATCATATCACTACAGACAGACAGTCTGTTATCCTGTGAATCATATCGCTGCAGACAGACAGTCTGTTATCCTGTGAATCATATCGCTGCAGACAGACAGTCTGTTATCCTGTGAATCATATCGCTGCAGACAGTCTGTTATCCTGTGAATCATATCACTGCAGACAGACAGTCTGTTATCCTGTGAATCATATCGCTGCAGACAGACAGTCTGTTATCCTGTGAATCATATCGCTACAGACAGACAGTCTGTTATCCTGTGAATCATATCGCTGCAGACAGACAGTCTGTTATCCTGTGAATCATATCGCTGCAGACAGTCTGTTATCCTGTGAATCATATCGCTGCAGACAGACAGTCTGTTATCCTGTGAATCATATCGCTGCAGACAGACAGTCTGTTATCCTGTGAATCATATCGCTGCAGACAGACAGTCTGTTATCCTGTGAATCATATCGCTGCAGACAGACAGTCTGTTATCCTGTGAATCATATCGCTGCAGACAGACAGTCTGTTATCCTGTGAATCATATCGCTGCAGACAGACAGTCTGTTATCCTGTGAATCATATCGCTGCAGACAGACAGTCTGTTATCCTGTGAATCATATCACTGCAGACAGACAGTCTGTTATCCTGTGAATCATATCGCTGCAGACAGACAGTCTGTTATCCTGTGAATCATATCTCTACAGACAGACAGTCTGTTATCCTGTGAATCATATCGCTACAGACAGACAGTCTGTTATCCTGTGAATCATATCGCTGCAGACAGACAGTCTGTTATCCTGTGAATCATATCGCTGCAGACAGACAGTCTGTTATCCTGTGAATCATATCGCTGCAGACAGACAGTCTGTTATCCTGTGAATCATATCGCTGCAGACAGACAGTCTGTTATCCTGTGAATCATATCACTGCAGACAGACAGTCTGTTATCCTGTGAATCATATCACTACAGACAGACAGTCTGTTATCCTGTGAATCATATCGCTGCAGACAGACAGTCTGTTATCCTGTGAATCATATCACTGCAGACAGACAGTCTGTTATCCTGTGAATCATATCGCTGCAGACAGACAGTCTGTTATCCTGTGAATCATATCGCTGCAGACAGTCTGTTATCCTGTGAATCATATCACTGCAGACAGACAGTCTGTTATCCTGTGAATCATATCGCTGCAGACAGACAGTCTGTTATCCTGTGAATCATATCGCTGCAGACAGACAGACAGTTTTCCTGTGAATCATATCGCTGCAGACAGTCTGTTATCCTGTGAATCATATCGCTGCAGACAGACAGTCTGTTATCCTGTGAATCATATCGCTGCAGACAGACAGTCTGTTATCCTGTGAATCATATCGCTGCAGACAGACAGTCTGTTATCCTGTGAATCATATCGCTGCAGACAGACAGTCTGTTATCCTGTGAATCATATCGCTGCAGACAGACAGTCTGTTATCCTGTGAATCATATCGCTGCAGACAGACAGTCTGTTAGTGTTCTCCTCTGAAGTGTCAGACAAACCTCCCTGGCGTTAGGACTCCTCGTCGGCCTCCCAAATGTCTCCTTACTCCCTGTGTAGTGGCCCATGGCCGGTCACTATGTAGGGAATAGGTTTCCATTGTGGACTCAGTCCTCGGCGGTTCAGGTAATCCCCCTCTGCCTTTGCCTGCGAGGGGAGTGAAGTGAAAATGCTAGTGTTTCCTCCCCCTTCCTTTTAAACGATGGTAAGCTGGGCTGTATCGGTGCAAAGCTCCTCCGTGTGGCTATAAGCTTGATCTCCTGTCGCCCCACAGCTTCATTACTCAGTCTGAACCTGTCTCAAACACACAGTACAACTTTGGCCTTCGGTTCAATTTACTCCCACAGCTTCATTACTCAGAATAGTGCTGCTTTTTGCAGGGTTTATTTGTTTCCTTTCTCTCCTCTCTCGCTCGTCTTAGATTCACCGGGCGTGACGGCCTCGTCTTAGATTCACCAGGCGTGAAGTCCTCGTCTTAGATTCACCAGGGCGTGAAGTCCCGTCTTAGATTCACCAGGGCGTGATGTCCTCGTCTTAGATTCACCAGGGCGTGACGGCCTCGTCTTAGATTCACCAGGGCGTGACGTCCTCGTCTTAGATTCACCAGGCGTGACGGCCTCGTCTTATATTCACCGGGGCGTGACTGCCTCGTCTCAGATTCACCAGGGCGTGATGTCCTCGTCTTAGATTCACCAGGACGTGACTGCCTCGTCTTAGATTCACCAGGCGTGATGCCCTCGTCTTAGATTCACCAGGCGTGACTGCCTCGTCTTAGATTCACCAGGGCGTGACGTCCTCGTCTTAGATTCACCAGGGCGTGACGGCCTCGTCTTAGATTCACCAGGGCGTGACTGCCTCGTCTTAGATTCACCAGGGCGTGATGACCTCGTCTTAGATTCACCAGGGCGTGACGGCCTCGTCTTAGATTCACCAGGGCGTGATGTCCTCGTCTTAGATTCACCTGGGCGTGAAGTCCTCGTCTTAGATTCACCAGGGCGTGATGACCTCGTCTTAGATTCACCAGGGCGTGATGTCCTCGTTTAGATTCACCAGGGCATGACGGCCTCGTCTTAGATTCACCAGGGCGTGACGTCCTCGTCTTAGATTCACCAGGGCGTGACGTCCTCGTCTTAGATTCACCAGGGCGTGACGACCTCGTCTTAGATTCACCAGGGCGTGAAGTCCTCATCTTAGATTCACCAAGGCGTGATGACCTCGTCTTAGATTCACCAAGGCGTGATGACCTCGTCTTAGATTCACCAGGGCGTGATGACCTCGTCTTAGATTCACCAGGGCGTGATGTCCTCGTCTTAGATTCACCAGGGCGTGATGACCTCGTCTTAGATTCACCAGGGCGTGAAGTCCTCGTCTTAGATTCACCAGGGCGTGACGTCCTCGTCTTAGATTCACCAGGGCGTGAAGTCCTCGTCTTAGATTCACCAGGCGTGACTGCCTCGTCTTAGATTCACCAGGGCGTGAAGTCCTCGTCTTAGATTCACCAGGGCGTGACTCCTCGTCTTAGATTCACCAGGGCGTGATGACCTCGTCTTAGATTCACCAGGCGTGACGGCCTCCCTACAGTCCACTTCCAGTGGTGAGCAGTTTGCCACTAAAAGCATCTGATGGAAAACCAATCACTTTCAATGGAGAGGAATGAGAAAAAAAAATTACATCCTTTTTTGTGTTGATTTTCCATTTCAGCACTTCTGATAAATTCTTTATCTCATAACGACGAGGCAGGTACGGTGATAGAATGTGTGGTAATGACCCAAGCTGTGCATCCCAATGAGAGATCTGTTCTGTTCTCAGGGACAATGGGAGGTTTGAGTCTGACTAGACTACACTCAGATATTCTACACTGACCTAGACTACACTCAGATATTCTACACTGACCTAGACTACACTCAGATATTCTACACTGACCTAGACTACACTGAGATATTCTACACTGACCTAGACTACACTCAGATATTCTACACTGACCTAGACTACACTCAGATATTCTACACTGACCTAGACTACACTCAGATATTCTACACTGACCTAGACTACACTCAGATATTCTACACTGACCTAGACTACACTGAGATATTCTACACTGACTAGACTACACTCAGATATTCTACACTGACTAGACTACACTCAGATATTCTACACTGACCTAGACTACACTGAGATATTCAACACTGACCTAGACTACACTCAGATATTCTACACTGACCTAGACTACACTCAGATATTCTACACTGACCTAGACTACACTCAGATATTCTACACTGACCTAGACTACACTCAGATATTCAACACTGACCTAGACTACACTCAGATATACTACACTGACCTAGACTACACTCAGATATTCTACACTGACTAGACTACACTGAGATATTCTACACTGACTAGACTACACTCAGATATTCTACACTGACCTAGACTACACTGAGATATTCTACACTGACCTAGACTACACTCAGATATTCTACACTGACTAGACTACACTCAGATATTCTACACTGACTAGACTACACTCAGATATTCTACTCTGACCTAGACTACACTCAGATATTCTACACTGACCTAGACTACACTCAGATATTCTACACTGACTAGACTACACTCAGATATACTACACTGACTGGACTGACAACACTCAGATATTCTCTTTACTCAATGACAACACTCAGATATTCTACACTGACCTAGACTACACTGAGATATTCAACACTGACCTAGACTACACTGAGATATTCAACACTGACCTAGACTACACTGAGATATTCAACACTGACCTGAGACTACACTGAGATATTCAACACTGACCTAGACTACACTGAGATATTCAACACTGACCTAGACTACACTGAGATATTCAACACTGACCTAGACTACACTGAGATATTCAACACTGACCTAGACTACACT
>NC_088218.1:3328917-3336212 GCF_036934945.1 Oncorhynchus masou masou | reverse complement strand
GGCTGTCTCATCACCTCCTCCCTGTAGGCTGTCTCATCACCTCCTCCCTGTAGGCTGTCTAATCACCTCCTCCTGTTGGCTCTCTCATCACCTCCCTCCCTGTTGGCTGTCTCATCACCTCCTCCCTGTAGGCTGTCTAATCACCTCCTCCCTGTTGGCTGTCTCATCACCTCCTCCCTGTTGGCTGCATCTCATCACACTCCTCCCTGTGAGGCTGTCTAATCACCTCCTCCCTGTTGGCTGTCTCATCACCTCATCCCTGTAGGCTGTCTAATCACACTTTCACTCCCTGTAGGCTGTCTAATCACCTCCTCCCTGTAGGCTGTCTCGCCAAAGTTGGTAATCAGGTCCATTACTGTTGTTCGACAGCAAACTCCCTGTTCAACCAGTCTTGGGTGAACAAGGAGTACAGGAGAGGGGCTTAGCATACACCTCTGTGGGTCCCCCCGTGTTGAGGATCAGCGTGGTGTTTTGGCCTACATTCACCTCTTCGGGCCAGCCCAGGGGGGGGGTCACATAAGACTCCTGAAATAACCAAGCCGTGGGGCGAATCGTAACTTCCCACCTGAGACCTGAATTTGAACCTAAAGTCATGCATTGATGTCTATAGAAGACTTAATTAATAAATCCAAAAATGTGACTTAGGAAATGCCCTCCCCCGGTGTGTTTTCCTGCCACAATAACTGAACAGTACATCTCATAGCCTGTTACCTATCTAATGTGTGGGGTGTAGGTATATGTTCTAGTCATCCCAAAGCTGTCTGCACGGCCGTCTCAGAGCTTTAGAGAAGGGTTAACGATCACCTGACTATTTGCACGTAACTACAGTACTGCTCCGTTGGGCTCAATATCAATCTCTTTTCTGTCGGGTATGTTTCAGAGGTCAATTAGTGGTGAAATGAGGCAGCCTTAAACAACGAGGTTGACAGCTACGAGAACAGTATAGGTTCTCTGCCAAGTTCAGTACAGTCACTTCTAACGATTATCTGTGAATATTACCTACAATTTTAGTACTACCCTCATCATGTCTGTATGTTTCCAGAGGTAAAATTAGAGGTAAAATGGGGTCAATTAGCGGTGAAATGAGGTAGCTTTAAACAGCAAGGAGAAGTTTCCTGCTCAGGTTGTCGGCTACGAGGAACAGGATAAATTCTCTGCCAAAGTTTGGTACAGTCCACTCCGAGCGAGTTATCTGAATACCAACCTGCTGTTTAGTACTACCTCATCAGCAGAATATAAAGCCTTTTCTGTGAGGATTTTTCTCTCTCACTTTTTTGAGGTAAAATGTGGTAAAAGTGAGTAAGCAGCTATGAGAATAGGATCAGCCAAGTTCTATAAAAAATAACTTGTTAAAATACAACTGCTAAATACACGTTGAGATTGAAGGATAGGACATCTCTGTAGAAGGTCAGAGAGTAACCCTCGTCTTCATCAAACAAGAGAAGAAGCCCAGGACATCTCGGTAGAAGGTCAGAGAGTAGCCCTCGTCTTCATCAAGCAAGAGAAGAAAGACAGGACATCTCCGTAGAAGGTCAGAGAGTAGCCCTCGTCTTCATCAAGCAAGAGAAGAAGGACAGGACATCTCCGTAGAAGGTCAGAGAGTAGCCCTCGTCTTCATCAAACAACCATTTCTGAGAAGAACATCAGTACAAATCCAGCTGTAATCCCTTTTTCTGTGAGAATGTTTTTATTGACAGTACATTTTTATAACATTTCAAACTTTTTTAACAAATCAAAAAATGAAAAATTTGGCGTGCAAAATGATTCAGCCCCCTTAAGTTAATACTTTGTAGCGCCACCTTTTGCAGCGATTACAGCTGTAAGACGTTTGGGGTATGTCTCTATCAGTTTTGCACATCGACTGTAATTTTTTCCCATTCCTCCTTGCAAAACACCTCGAGCTCAGTGAGGTTGGATGGAGAGCATTTGTGAACAGCAGTTTTCAGTTCTTTCCACAGATTCTCGATTGGATTCAGGTCTGGACTTTGACTTGGCCATTCTAACACCTGGATATGTTTATTTTTTGAACCATTCCATTGTAGATTTTGCTTTATGTTTTGGATCATTGTCTTGTTGGAAGACAAATCTCCGTCCCAGTCTCAGGTCTTTTGCAGACTCCATCAGGTTTTCTTCCAGAATGGTCCTGTATTTGGCTCCATCCATCTTCCCATCAATTTTAACCATCTTCCCTGTCCCTGCTGAAGAAAAGCAGGCCCAAACCATGATGCTGCCACCACCATGTTTGACAGTGGGGATGGTGGGTTCAGGGTGATGGGCTGTGTTGCTTTTACGCCAAACATAACGTTTTGCATTGTTGCCAAAAAGTTCAATTTTGGTTTCATCTGACCAGAGCACCTTCTTCCACATGTTTGGTGTGTCTCCCAGGTGGCTTGTGGCAAACTTTAAATGACACTTTTTATGGATATCTTTAAGAAATGGCTTTCTTCTTACCACTCTTCCATAAAGGCCAGATTTGTGCAATATACGACTGATTGTTGTCCTATGGACAGAGTCTCCCACCTCAGCTGTAGATCTCTGCAGTTCATCCAGAGTGATCATGGGCCTCTTGGCTGCATCTCTGATCAGTCTTCTCCTTGTATTAGCTGAAAGTTTAGAGGGACGGCCAGGTCTTGGTAGATTTGCAGTGGTCTGATACTCCTTCCATTTCAATAGTATCGCTTGCACAGTGCTCCTTGGGATGTTTAAAGCTTGGGAAATCTTTTTGTATCCAAATCCGGCTTTAAACTTCTTCACAACAGTATCTCGGATCGGCCTGGTGTGTTCCTTGTTCTTCATGATGCTCTATGCGCTTTTATCACAGTACAGATGCATTTATACGGAGACTTGATTACACACAGGTGGATTGTATTTATCATCATTAGTCATTTAGGTCAACATTGGATCATTCAGAGATCCTCACTGAACTTCTGGAGAGAGTTTGCTGCACTGAAAGTAAAGGGGTTCCACTTCATGATTGTGTCCCACTTATTGTT
Source organism: Oncorhynchus masou masou (assembly GCF_036934945.1). Taxonomy (NCBI): domain Eukaryota; kingdom Metazoa; phylum Chordata; class Actinopteri; order Salmoniformes; family Salmonidae; genus Oncorhynchus; species Oncorhynchus masou. The sequence continues at coordinate 3,333,219 of NC_088218.1, read as the reverse complement.
GATTCTTCACAAAAAATACAGTTTTATATCTTTATGTTTGAAGCCTGAAATGTGGCAAGGCACTGTATATACATTTTCTGCTTTTATATTTTTAAATAATTTATAAAAGAGATTTGTTGTGTTTTTGATCATAATCTAATCATGGAATTGTTCAATTTACAGACATGTATTTGTTTAACATCAAAAACTTAACAAATAATCATGTTTTTTTTTTTGGCAAAACTCTTTATATCCCAACCTCACTCTCAGAGAAATAATTAGCACTGATTTGGTTTTACACAGTCAAATGTAACAAACAACGACATTTTTAATACAAATGATACATTTGGGACGTCATAATAACAACAATAAATATTTTTACACACTAACTCACGAAGGTAAACAAAAGCAAACATTTCTGATGAAAAAACAATACAAATGTGGAAAAAAATGTCTGTTTTTAAAAATAAATGTTCTCTTCACAGAAGGATATCTATGCACTGTACTAGCTACAAGGTTAGGAAGTTACTTGCCTTGTCTTCAAATAATGACTCCATCAAAGCTCAGATGAAAAGCATTTTGAAAGTACATCGTCAGAGAGAGGGAGAGAGACAGAGAGAGAGACAGAGACAGACAGAGAGAGAGTGAGAGAGAGAGAAAGAGAGGGAGAGAGAGAGACAGAGAGAGAGAGAGAGAGAGAGAGCAGACAGAGAGACACAGCGAGAGAGAGAGAGAGAGAGAGAGAGCAGAGAGACAGAGAGACAGAGAGACAGAGAGAGAGAGAGAGAGAGAGACAGAGACAGACAGAGACAGACAGCAGAGAGAGAGACAGAGAGAGAGGGGAGAGAGAGAGAGACAGAGAGGGGAGATAGAGAGAGACAGAGAGAGACAGAAAGACAGAGAGAGAGAGAGAGGGAGAGACAGAGAGAGACACCACAGCAGAACAGTCCACACCAGACGCTGACCATAGAGTCGACATCACAGCAGACCAAACAAATGAAGAACCCCAAGCCCAGCAGCTCTCACACCCCTGAGCACCCCCTGTCAGCCACCCTGATAGCCGCTCTTAATAAACCCCCCACCCCCACTGAGGACAAACATGCAAGACACAGATTAAAATTACTTATGGACTCAAATGGGAAATATATAGAAGAAAAAAAAAACCTTTTTCCCAAACACAGTGCATCTAAACTCTGGTGTCCAAACACCCAGGCGCCCTCAACCTTCTGTCTGAGGACCAACTAGGCTCACCCAGCCACATAATAATACACACAGGCGCGAAATCGGTAATACAGACATTGTCATCTGCAAGTAACCTGGTATAGAGGAGACAGACCCACTGGATGCCCTCTAGGCTACAGAGAGCTGGTAGTCCCATCCACCAAAACTACCAGGTGTGAAACAGGAAGGGACTCAGGGGGTATGCTAATTTGGTATAGAGCAGACCTAACTCACTCCATTAAATTAATCAAAACAGGAACATTCTACATTTGGCTAGAAATTCAAAAGGAAATTATCCTAACAGAGAAAAATGTCCTCCTGTGTGCTACCTATATCCCCACTAGAATCCCCATATTTGAATGAAGACAGCTTCTCCATCCTGGAGGGGAAATCAATCATTTCCAGGCCCAGGGACATGTACTAGTCTGTGGCAACCTAAATTCCAGAACCGGACAAGAACCTGACACCCTCAGCACAAATCAAATCAAATCAAATTTATTTATATAGCCCTTCGTACATCAGCTGATATCTCAAAGTGCTGTATAGAAACCCAGCCTAAAACCCCAAACAGCAAGCAATGCAGGTGTAGAAGCACGGTGGTTAGGAAAACTCCCCTAGAAAGGCCAAAACCTAGGAAGAAACCTAGAGAGGAACCAGGCTATGTGGGGTGGCCAGTCCTCTTCTGGCTGTGCCGGGTAGAGATTTATAACAGAACATGGCCAAGATGTTCAAATGTTCATAAATGACCAGCATGGTCGAATAATAATAAGGCAGAACAGTTGAAACTGGAGCAGCAGCACGGCCAGGTGGACTGGGGACAGCAAGGAGTCATCATGTCAGGTAGTCCTGGGGCATGGTCCTAGGGCTCAGGTCCTCCGAGAGAGAGAAAGAAGGAGAATTAGAGAGAGCATATGTGGGGTGGCCAGTCTCTTCAGGCTGTGCCAGGTGGAGATTGGGGGACAAACAACTGCCTGGAGGTGACAGCATTCCCTCCCCATATGCCCCCTAGGCACAACTATGACAACATAACCAACAAAAACGGGTCACAACTCCTGCAGCTCTGTCGCACGCTGGGTCTGTACATAGTCAATGGTAGGCTTCGAGGGGACTCTATGGTAGGTACACCTATAGCTCATCTCTTGGCAGTAGTACTGTAGACTACTTTATCACTGACCTCAACCCAGAGTCTCTCAGAGCGTTCACAGTCAGCCCACTGACACCCCTATCAGACCACAGCAAAATCACAGTCTACCTAAACAGAGCAATACTCAATCATGAGGCATCAAAGCCAAAGTAACTGAGTAACATTAAGATATGCTATAGATGGAAGGAATGCAGTTTGGAAACCTACCAAAAAACAATTAGGCAACAACAAATTCAATCCCATTTAGACAATTTCCTTGGTAAAACGTTCCACTGTAATAGTGAAGGTGTAAACTTGGCAGTAGAAAATCTTAACAGTATATTTGACCTCTCAGCTTCCCTATCAAATCTAAAAATCTCAAATAGAAAACCGAAGAAAATGAACAACAATGACAAATGGTTTGATGAAGAATGCAAAAATCTAAGAAAGAAATTGAGAAACCTGTCCAACCAAAAACATAGAGACCCAGAAAACCTGAGTCTACGCCCCTCACTATAGTGAATCACTAAAACAATACAGAAATACACTACGGAAAAGAAGGAACAGCATGTCAGAAATCAGCTCAATGTAATTGAAGAATCCATAGACTCTAACCACTTCTGGGAAAAATTGGAAAACACTAAACAAACAACAACACAAAGAATTATCTATCCAAATTGGAGATGTATGGGTAAACCGCTTCTCCAATCTTTTTGGCTCTATAACAAAGAATAAAGAGCAAAAACATATACATGATCAAATACAGATCTTAGAATCAACTGTTAAAGACTACCAGAACCCACTGGATTCTCCAATTACACTGAATGAGTTACAGGACAAAATAAAAAACCCTCCAACCCAAAAAGGCCTGTGGTGTTGATGGTATCCTCAATGAAATGATCAAACATACAGACAACAAATTCCAATTGGCTATACTAAAACTCTTTAACATCATCCTTAGCTCTGGCATCTTCCCAAATATTTGGAACCAAGGACTGATCACCCCAATCCACAAAAGTGGAGACAAATTTGACCCCAAAACTACCGTCACCAACCAAGGAGGGCCTACAGCAGCACCTAGATCTTATGCACAGATTCTGTCAGACCTGGGCCCTGACAGTAAATCTCAGGAAGACCAACATAATGGTGTTCCAAAAAAGGTCCAGTCACCAGGACCACAAATACAAATTCCATCTAGACACTGTTGCCCTAGAGCACACAAAAAACTATACATACCTTGGCCTAAACATCAGCGCCACAGGTAACTTCCACAAAGCTGTGAACGATCTGAGAGACAAGGCAAGAAGGGCATTCATGCCATCAAAAGGAACATAAATTTCAACATCCCAATTAGGATTTGGCTAAAAATACTTGAATCAGTCATAGAGCCCATTGCCCCTTATGGTTGTGAGGTCTGGGATCCGCTCACCAACCAAGACTTCACAAAATGGGACAAACACCAAATTGAGACTCTGCACGCAGAATTCTGCAAAAATATCCTCCGTGTACAACGTAGAACACCAAATCATGCATGCAGAGCAGAATTAGGCTGATACCCACTAATTATCAAAATCCAGAAAAGAGCAGTTAAATTCTATAACCACCTAAAAGGAAGCGATTCCCAAACCTTCCATAACAAAGCCATCACCTACAGAGAGATGAACCTGGAGAAGAGTCCCTTAAGCAAGCTGGTCCATGATTTGGTTGGGTCTAATTGTGCTGATTTCCTGGGGCTCTGTTGGGTGTGTTTGTGTTTGTGAACAGAGCCCCAGGACATCAGCACAATTAGACCCAACCAAATCATGAGAAAACAAAAAGATAATTACTTGACACATTGGAAATAATTAACAAAAAAACAGAGAGAATTGTTTTTTGGTAGGTTTCCAACAGCAAACTAGAATGCTATTTGGCCCTACACAGAGAGTACACAGTGGCAGAATACCTGACCACTGTGACTGACCCAAAATTAAGGAAAGTTT
>NC_088218.1:3318917-3326417 GCF_036934945.1 Oncorhynchus masou masou | reverse complement strand
GGTTTACCCACTAAACAGAAGGAAGGTTTACCCACTAAACAGAAGGTTTAACCCACTAAACAGAAGGAAGGTTTACCCACTAAACAGAAGGAAGGTTTACCCACTAAACAGAAGGAAGGTTTACCCACTAAACAGAAGGAAGGTTTACCCACTAAACAGAAGGAAGGTTTACCCACTAAACAGAAGGTTTAACCCACTAAACAGAAGGAAGGTTTACCCACTAAACAGAAGGAAGGTTTACCCACTAAACAGAAGGAAGGTTTACCCACTAAACAGAAGGAAGGTTTACCCAGAAGGAAGGTTTACTAAACAGAAGGAAGGTTTACCCACTAAACAGAAGGAAGGTTTACCCGCTAAACAGAAGGAAGGTTTACCCACTAAACAGAAGGAAGGTTTACCCACTAAACAGAAGGAAGGTTTACCCACTAAACAGAAGGAAGGTTTACCCACTAAACAGAAGGAAGGTTTACCCACTAAACAGAAGGAAGGTTTACCCACTAAACAGAAGGAAGGTTTACCCACTAAACAGAAGGAAGGTTTACCCACTAAACAGAAGGAAGGTTTACCCGCTAAACAGAAGGAAAGTTAACCCACTAAACAGAAGGAAGGTTTACCCACTAAACAGAAGGAAGGTTTACCCGCTAAACAGAAGGAAAGTTTAACCCACTAAACAGAAGGAAGGTTTACCCACTAAACAGAAGGAAGGTTTACCCGCTAAACAGAAGGAAGGTTTACCCACTAAACAGAAGGAAGGTTTACCCACTAAACAGAAGGAAGGTTTACCCACTAAACAGAAGGAAGGTTTACCCACTAAACAGAAGGAAAGTTAACCCACTAAACAGAAGGAAGGTTTACCCGCTAAACAGAAGGAAGGTTTACCTGCTAAACAGAAGGAAGGTTTACCCACTAAACAGAAGGAAGGTTTACCCACTAAACAGAAGGAAGGTTTACCCACTAAACAGAAGGAAGGTTTACCCACTAAACAGAAGGAAGGTTTACCCACTAAACAGAAGGAAGGTTTACCCGCTAAACAGAAGGAAGGTTTACCCACTAAACAGAAGGAAGGTTTACCCACTAAACAGAAGGAAGGTTTACCCACTAAACAGAAGGAAGGTTTACCCACTAAACAGAAGGAAGGTTTACCCACTAAACAGAAGGAAGGTTTACCCGCTAAACAGAAGGAAGGTTTACCCACTAAACAGAAGGAAGGTTTACCCGCTAAACAGAAGGAAGGTTTACCCACTAAACAGAAGGAAGGTTTACCCACTAAACTAAACAGAAGGAAGGTTTACCCGCCAAACAGAAGGAAGGAAGGTTTACCCGCTAAACAGAAGGAAGGTTTACCCACTAAACAGAAGGAAGGTTTACCCGCTAAACAGAAGGAAGGTTTACCCACTAAACAGAAGGAAGGTTTACCCACTAAACAGAAGGAAGGTTTACCCACTAAACAGAAGGAAGGTTTACCCACTAAACAGAAGGAAGGGTTACCCGCTAAACAGAAGGAAGGTTTACCCACTAAACAGAAGGAAGGTTTACCCACTAAACAGAAGGAAGGTTTACCCGCTAAACAGAAGGAAGGTTTACCCACTAAACAGAAGGAAAGTTTACCCACTAAACAGAAGGAAGGGTTACCCACTAAACAGAAGGAAGGGTTTACCCGCTAAACAGAAGGAAGGTTTACCCGCTAAACAGAAGGAAGGTTTACCCGCTAAACAGAAGGAAGGTTTACCCACTAAACAGAAGGAAGGAAGGAATTTACCCACTAAACAGAAGGAAGGTTTACCCGCTAAACAGAAGGAAGGTTTACCCACTAAACAGAAGGAAGATTTACCTGCTAAACAGAAGGAAGGTTTACCCGCTAAACAGAAGGAAGGTTTACCCACTAAACAGAAGGAAGGTTTACCCGCTAAACAGAAGGAAGGTTTACCCACTAAACAGAAGGAAAGTTTACCCACTAAACAGAAGGAAGGTTTACCCACTAAACAGAAGGAAGGGTTACCCGCTAAACAGAAGGAAGGTTTACCCACTAAACAGAAGGAAGGTTTACCCACTAAACAGAAGGAAGTTTTTACCCACTAAACAGAAGGAAGGTTTACCCACTAAACAGAAGGAAGGTTTTACCCGCTAAACAGAAGGAAGGGTTACCCACCAGAAGGAAGGTTTACCCACTAAACAGAAGGAAGGTTTACCCACTAAACAGAAGGAAGGTTTACCCACTAAACAGAAGGAAGGTTTACCCACTAAACAGAAGGAAGGTTTACCCACAGAAGGAAGGTTTAACCCACTAAAAAGATTCACAGAACAACATAGACTCTTGACAAACTTTCTGTTTAACCACCTAACCAACGGTTGCCTCCCGTACGGTAGCCTATTCCCTGTACAGGCCACTACTTTAGACCAGGGCCCTATGAAGGTATCCCTGTGAGTCCTGGTCTAACGTAGTGCACTACAAAAGGGAATAGTGTTCCATTTGGGATGGGTCCCGTGGACCGGGTTCAATAAGTGTTCTTAACACTGTAGAGTGGACTCAGGGGGAATCAGATGAAATCTGGTGTTTTTCTTCCCTTGATTCATAATAGGTCTCGTGGGATAACAACCTCCTTCTGCCCCTCCAATAAGGAGCACAAGGAGAAACGGGAAAACCATGATGTCTTGGAAGGAAGTGGGGGAAAAGAGAAGGAAGGAAGGAAGGAAGGAAGGAAGGAACACAGAGGGGGAGAGAAGGAAGGAAGGAAGGTAGGAAGGAAGGAACACAGAGGGGAGAGAAGGAAGGAAGGAAGGAAGGAAGGAAGGAAGGAAGGAAGGAAGGAAGGAAGGAAGGAAGGAAGGTAGGAAGGAAGGAAGGAACGAAGGAAAGGAAGGAAGGAACACAGAGGGGGAGAGAAGGAAGGAAGGAAGGAAGGAAGGTAGGAAGGAAGGAAGGAAGGAAGGAAGGAAGGAAGGAAGGAAGGAAGGAAGGAAGGAAGGTAGGAAGGAAGGAAGGAAGGAAGGAAGGAAGGAAGGAAGGAAGGAAGGAAGGAAGGAAGGAAGGAAGGAAGGAAGGAAGGAAGGAAACAGAGGGGAGAGAAGGAAGGAAGGAAGGAAGGAAGGAAGGAAGGAAGGAAGGAAGGAAGGAAGGAAGGAACACAGAGGGGGAGAGAAGGAAGGAAGGAAGGAAGGAAGGTAGGAAGGAAGGAAGGAAGGAATAGGAAGGAAGGAAGGAAGGTAGGAAGGAAGGAAGGAAGTAGGAAGGAAGGAAGGAAGGAAGGAAAAGGAAGGAAGGAAGGAAGGAAAGGAAGGAAAGAAGGAAAAAGGAAAAAGGAAGAGAAGGAAGGAAAAGGAAGAAGGAAGGAAGGAAGGAAGGAAGGAAGGAAAGGAAGGAAGGAAGGAAGGAAGGAAGGAAGGAAGGAAGGAAGGAAGGAAGGAAGGAAGGAAGGAAGGAAGGAAGGAAGGAAGGAAGGAAGGAAGGAAGGAAGGAGATACTTTATTTTTATTTTCTCACTCCTGTGTTTCTCTTATATTCTTCCACTGTCGACTTCTCACTGTTGTTACAGCTTCCATTGTCTGCTTCCCACTTCTCACTGTTGTTACAGCTTCCCTGTCTGCTTCCCACTTCTCACTGTTGTTACAGCTTCCACTGTCTGCTTCCCACTTCTCACTGTTGTTACAGCTTCCACTGTCTGCTTCCCACTGCTTTGTTACAGCTTCCACTGTCTGCTTCCCACTTCTCACTGTTGTTACAGCTTCCACCCTCTGCTTCTCACTGTAGTTACTGCTTCCACTGTCTGCTTCCCACTGTTGCTTACAGCTTCCACTGTTCTGCTTCCACTTCCACTGTAGTTACAGCTTCCACTGTCTGCTTCCCACTGTTGTTACAGCTTCCACTGTCTGCTTCCCACTTCTCACTGTTGTTACAGCTTCCACTGTCTGCTTCCCACTGTAGTTACAGCTTCCACTGTCTGCTTCCCACTTCTCACTGTTGTTACAGCTTCCACTGTCTGCTTCCCACTTCTCACTGTTGTTCTGCTTCCACTGTCTGCTTCCCACTGTTGTTACAGCTTCCACTGTCTGCTTCCGTCACATCTCACTGTTAGTTACAGCTTCCACTGTCTGCTTCCCACTGTAGTTACAGCCTCCACTGTCTGCTCCCACTGTAGTTCCCACTGTTGTTACAGCTTCCACTGTCTGCTTCCCACTGTAGTTACAGCTTCCACTGTCTGCTTCCCACTTCCCACTGTTATTACAGCTTCCACTGTCTGCTTCCCACTGTAGTTACAGCTTCCACTGTCTGCTTCCCACTGTTGTTACAGCTTCCACTGTCTGCTTCCCACTTCTCACTGTAGTTACAGCTTCCACTGTCTGCTTCCACTTCCCACTGTTGTTACAGCTTCCACTGTCTGCTTCCCACTGTAGTTACAGCTTCCACTGTCTGCTTCCCACTGTTGTTACAGCTTCCACTGTCTGCTTCCCACTGTAGTTACAGCTTCCACTGTCTGCTTCCCACTGTTACAGCTTCCACTGTCTGCTTCCCACTGTTACTGCTTCCACTGTTACAGCTTCCCACTTCTCACTGTTGTTACAGCTTCCACTGTCTGCTTCCCACTGTTACAGTTACAGCTTCCACTGTCTGCTTCCACTTCCCACTGTTGTTACAGCTTCCACTGTCTGCTTCCCACTGTAGTTACAGCTTCCACTGTCTGCTTCCCACTGTTGTTACAGCTTCCACTGTCTGCTTCCCACTTCTCACTGTAGTTACAGCTTCCCCACTGTCTGCTTCCCACTGTAGTTACAGCTTCCACTGTCTGCTTCCCACTGTAGTTACAGCTTCCACTGTCTGCTTCCCACTTCTCACTGTTGTTACAGCTTCCACTGTCTGCTTCCCACTGTTGTTACAGCTTCCACTGTCTGCTTCCCACTTCCCACTGTTGTTACAGCTTAAACTGTCTGCTTCCCACTGTGTTACAGCTTCCACTGTCAGCTTCCACTGTCTGCTTCCACTGTCTGCTCACTGTAGTTACAGCTTCCACTGTCTGCTTCCCACTTCTCACTGTTGTTACAGCTTCCACTGTCTGCTTCCCACTTCTCACTGTTGTTACAGCTTCCACTGTCTGCTTCCCACTGTTGTGTTTGTAGCTCTGACTGTATCCAGTGATACAGCAGGAGGAACATCATGTTTTACAGCTCCCGAGTGGCGCAGCGGTCTAAGACACTGCATCTCAGGCGTCACTACAGACCCTGGTTCGATTACAGGCTGTATCACAACCCATAGGGCGGAGCACAATTGGTCCTGCGACATCCGGGTTAGGGTTTGGCCGGGGTAGGCCTGTCATTGTAAATAAGAATGTGTTCTTTTAACTGACTTGCCTAGTTAAATGAATTAATGAATTAAATTAATGTTTAATAACGTTATTACAGAACTTAGACCCAGGCAATAACATGGATGACGCCATCTTTATACGAACGACTAACATCTGACATAAATGACTACGTCTACAGCCTCCTTCATACTGTAAGGGAGCATGAGAGTGAAGGAGTGGAGGAGGGGTGGAGGAGAGAGAAAGGGAGGGGTGGAGGAGGATGGAGAAAGAGAGAGAGAAGGTGGAGGAGGATGGAGAGAGAGAGAGAGAAGGAGGGGTGGATGGAGAGAGAGAGAGAGAGAAGGAGGGGTGGAGGGAGAGAGAAAGAGAAGGAGGGGTGGAGGGGGAGGGAGAGAGGAGGGGTGGAGGGGAGGGGTGGAGAGGAGAGGGTGGAGGAGGAGGGGTGGAGGAGAGAGAAAGAGAGAGGAGGGGTGGAGGAGGGGGGAGGAGGATAAGGAGGTGGGAGAGGAGGGGTGGAGGGGATAAAGGGAGAGGGGAGGAGGTGGGAGGAGAGAGAAGGAGGGGTGGAAGAGAGAGAAAGAGAGAGGAGGAGGGGTGGAGGAGAGAGAGAGGAGGAGTGGGGGGGAGGAGAGAGAAGGAGTGGTGGAGGAGAGAAAAAGAGAGAGGAGGAGTGGAGGCGGGAGGAGAGAGAAGGAGGGGGTGGAGAGGATAGAGAGAGAGAGAGAAGGAGGGGGTGGAGGCGGGAGAGAGAGAGAGAAGGAGGGGTGGAGGAGGATGGAAAGAGAGAGAAGGAGGGGAGGGAGGAGGGTGGAGGAGAGAAAGAGGGAGGAGGGGTGGAGGCGGGAGGAGAGAGAAGGAGGGGTGGGAGGAGAGAGAGAGAAGGAGGGGTGGAGGGAGAGAGAAAGATAGGAGGGGTGGAGGGGGAGGAGAGAGAAGGAGGGGTGGAGGAGGAGAAAGAGAGAGGAGGGTGGAGGATGGAGAGAGAAGAAGAGGGTGGACAATGACACCGGAGAGAGAGAAAAGGAGGGGTGGAGGTCTAATGGAGAGAGAGAGCAGGATGGGGTGGAGAGGATGGAAGAGAGAGATTCAAGGAGGGGGTGGAGGAGGATGGAGAGAGAGAGAAGGAGGGGTGGAGGAGGGTGGAGTTAAGATTGCCAAAGCAAGGAGGGGTATATAATATATGGAAATAAACAATAAAAATTGGAGTAGACATGGACATAGAGAAGTTTCAAAACAATAAAGACATTAGGATGTCAGGAGAGATATATATAGGAGTGTTTTTACAATGTGCAAATGGAAAGGACACAAGATAAAATAAATGGGAGAGAGAGTTGTATTTACAATGGGGTGGACTGGTTGCCCTTTTCTCGTGGCAAGAGGTCACAAGGATCTTGCTGCTGGATGGAGGATGGAGATTTCAGAGTAGATAGGAGTTTTGGAGGAGATTTGAGAGAGAGAGGAGGGGTGGATCTGTGTAGGATCTGAGGAAAGAGAAGGATACATTGGGAGGAGGTTAGGAGAGAGAGAGAAGGAGGGGTGGGGGAATGAGATAGATGAGCCTGTGGAGGCGGGGGAGGAGAGAGAAGGGAGGGGTGGAGGAGGATGGAGAGAGAGCAAGGAGGGCTGGAGGAGGATGGACAGAGTCAAGAGAAGGAGGGGTGGGGAGTCAGTTAGGAAGATGGAGAGAGAGAAGGAGGGGTGGAGGAGGATGGAGAGAGAGAGAAGGAGGGGGTCTGTGTAGAAAGAGCATTCTAGTTTGCTCTGTTTTTTTGTTAGTTCTTTCCAATGTGTGGAGTAATTATCTTTTAGTTTTCTCATGATTTGGTGGGTCTAATTGTGATGGAAAGGAGAGAAGGAGGGTGTGGAAAATGTGAACAGAGCCCCAGGAAGGAGGGGTGGGGGAGAGAGACTCTTCTCCAGGTTCATCTCTCTGGGTGATGGCTTTGTTGTGGGAAAGGGAAATCTTGGAGGAGGAGGTGGTTATAGAATTTAACTGTGGAGGAGGATGGGAGAGAGAGAATTAGGGGTGGAGGGGAGCAGAGAAGGAGGGGGTGTAGGACTGAGAAGAATAAGAACGAGATGAGGACAATGACACCGGAGAAGGTAGAAAATGATGTTTGTCCCTGAATGACAACTGTCTAATTGAGGTAGAAGCAGAGCATTATGGTCTGTCTGTGAGAGAATGCATCTGCTGCAGTCCGAT
>NC_088218.1:3306417-3313917 GCF_036934945.1 Oncorhynchus masou masou | reverse complement strand
TGACAAAATGTGTAGAATATATTGTTTTTGTAACTGAACATTTCCTCAAACACATAACGTGTTTAAATGCAAATAAATATGGAGGTCAGAGCCCCAGGGCATCAAAAGGTGGAGGTCAGAGCCCCAGGGCATCAAAAGGTGGAGTTCAGAGCCCCAGGGGCATCAAAAGGTGGAGGTCAGAGACCCAGGTCATCAAAAGGTGGAGGTCAGAGCCCCAGGGCATCAAAAGGTGGAGGTCAGAGCCCCAGGGCATCAAAATGTGGAGGTCAGAGCCCAGGGGCATCAAAAGGTGGAGGTCAGAGCCCAGGGGCATCAAAAGGCGGAGGTCAGAGCCCAGGGGCATCAAAAGGTGGAGGTCAGAGCCCCAGGGCATCAAAAGGTGGAGGTCAGAGCCCAGGGCATCAAAAGGCAGAGGTCAGAGCCCCAGGGCATAAAAAGGTGGAGGTCAGAGCCCCAGGGCATCAAAAGGTGGAGGTTAGAGCCCCAGGGGCATCAAAAGGTGGAGGTCAGAGCCCAGGGGCATCAAAAGGTGGAGGTCAGAGCCCCAGGGCATCAAAAGGTGGAGGTCAGGAGACCCAGGACATCAAAAGGTGGAGGTCAGAGCCCAGGGGCATCAAAAGGTGGAGGTCAGAGCCCCAGGGCATCAAAAGGTGGAGGTCAGAGCCCAGGGCATCAAAAGGTGGAGGTCAGAGCCCAGGGCATCAAAAGGCAGAGGTCAGAGCCCCAGGGCATCAAAAGGTGGAGGTCAGAGCCCCAGGGCATCAAAAGGCAGAGGTCAGAGCCCAGGGGCATCAAAAGGTGGAGGTCAGAGCCCCAGGGCATCAAAAGGCAGAGGTCAGAGCCCAGGGCATCAAAAGGTGGAGGTCAGAGCCCAGGGCATCAAAAGGTGGAGGTCAGAGCCCAGGGCATCAAAAGGCAGAGGTCAGAGCCCCAGGGCATCAAAAGGTGGAGGTCAGAGCCCAGGGCATCAAAAGGTGGAGGTCAGAGCCCAGGGCATCAAAAGGTGGAGGTCAGAGCCCCAGGGCATCAAAAGGTGGAGGTCAGAGCCCAGGGCATCAAAAGGTGGAGGTCAGAGCCCCAGGGCATCAAAAGGTGGAGGTCAGAGCCCAGGGGCATCAAAAGGTGGAGGTCAGAGCCCAGGGCATCAAAAGGCGGGAGGTCAGAGCCCCAGGGCATCAAAAGGTGGAGGTGAGCCCAGGGGGTCAGGGGCAAAAGGTGGAGGTCAGAGCCCCAGGGCATCAAAAGGTGGAGGTCAGAGCCCAGGGCATCAAAAGGTGGAGGTCAGAGCCCAGGGCATCAGAGGTCAGAGCCCAGGGGCATCAAAAGGTGGAGGTCAGAGCCCCAGGGCATCAAAAGGTGGAGGTCAGAGCCCAGGGGCATCAAAAGGTGGAGGTCAGAGACCCAGGGCATCCAGAGGTCAGAGCCCAGGGGCATCAAAAGGTGGAGGTCAGAGCCCCAGGGCATCAAAAGGTGGAGGTCAGAGCCCAGGGGCATCAAAAGGTGGAGGTCAGAGCCCAGGGCATCAAAAGGTGGAGGTCAGAGCCCAGGGGCATCAAAAGGTGGAGGTCAGAGCCCCAGGGCATCAAAAGGTGGAGGTCAGAGCCCAGGGCATCAAAAGGTGGAGGTCAGAGCCCAGGGCATCAAAAGGTGGAGGTCAGAGCCCAGGGCATCAAAAGGTGGAGGTCAGAGCCCCAGGGCATAAAAAGGTGGAGGTCAGAGCCCAGGGGCATCAAAAGGTGGAGGTCAGAGACCCAGGGCATCAAAAGGCGGAGGTCAGAGCCCCAGGGCATCAAAAGGTGGAGGTCAGAGCCCAGGGGCATCAAAAGGTGGAGGTTAGAGCCACAGGGGCATCAAAAGGTGGAGGTCAGAGCCCCAGGGCATCAAAAGGTGGAGGTCAGAGCCCAGGGGCATCAAAAGGTGGAGGTTAGAGCCACAGGGGCATCAAAAGGTGGAGGTCAGAGCCCCAGGGCATCAAAAGGTGGAGGTCAGAGCCCCAGGGCATCAGAAGGTGGAAGTCAGAGCCCCAGGGCATCAAAAGGCAGAGGTCAGAGCCCCAGGGCATCAAAAGGTGGAGGTCAGAGCCCAGGGGCATCAAAAGGTGGAGGTCAGAGCCCCAGGGCATCAAAAGGTGGAGGTCAGAGCCCAGGGGCATCAAAAGGTGGAGGTCAGAGAACCAGGGCATCAAAAGGTGGAGGTCAGAGCCCAGGGCATCAAAAGGTGGAGGTCAGAGCCCCAGGGCATCAAAAGGTCAGAGGTCAGAGCCCCAGGGCATCAAAAGGCAGAGGTCAGAGCCCAGGGGCATCAAAAGGTGGAGGTCAGAGCCCAGGGGCATCAAAAGGTGGAGGTCAGAGCCCCAGGGCATCAAAAGGTGGAGTTCAGAGCCCAGGGCATCAAAAGGTGGAGGTCAGAGCCTCAGGGCATCAAAAGGTGGAGGTCAGAGCCCAGGGGCATCAAAAGGTGGAGGTCAGAGCCCCAGGGGCATCAAAAGGTGGAGGTCAGAGCCCAGGGGCATCAAAAGGTGGAGGTCAGAGCCCAGGGGCATCAAAAGGTGGAGGTCAGAGCCCCAGGGCATCAAAAGGTGGAGGTCAGAGCCCAGGGGCATCAAAAGGCGGAGGTCAGAGCCCAGGGCATCAAAAGGCAGAGGTCAGAGCCCAAGGGCATCAAAAGGTGGAGGTCAGAGCCCAGGGGCATCAAAAGGTGGAGGTCAGAGCCCCAGGGCATCAAAAGGCAAAGGTCAGAGCCCCAGGGGCATCAAAAGGTGGAGGTCAGAGCCCCAGGGCATCAAAAGGTGGAGGTCAGAGCCCAGGGGCATCAAAAGGTGGAGGTCAGAGCCCAGGGCATCAAAAGGTGGAGGTCAGAGCCCCAGGGCATCAAAAGGTGGAGGTCAGAGCCCAGGGGCATCAAAAGGTGGAGGTCAGAGCCCCAGGGGCATCAAAAGGTGGAGGTCAGAGCCCAGGGGCCACAAAAGGCGGAGGTCAGAGCCTAGGGGCATCAAAAGGTGGAGGTCAGAGCCCAGGGGCATCAAAAGGTGGAGGTCAGAGCCCAGGGGCATCAAAAGGTGGAGGTCAGAGCCCAGGGGCATCAAAAGGTGGAGGTCAGAGCCCCAGGGCATCAAAGGCAGAGGTCAGAGCCCAGGGGCATCAAAAGGTGGAGGTCAGAGACCCAGGGCATCAAAAGGTGGAGGTCAGAGCCCAGGGGCATCAAAAGGTGGAGGTCAGAGCCCCAGGGCATCAAAAGGGCATCAGGAGGTCAGAGCCCAGGGGCATCAAAAGGTGGAGGTCAGAGACCCAGGGCATCAAAAGGTGGAGGTCAGAGCCCCAGGGCATCAAAGGTGGAGGTCAGAGCCCCAGGGCATCAAAAGGTGGAGGTCAGAGCCCAGGGGCATCAAAAGGTGGAGGTCAGAGCCCAGGGCCAAAAAGGCGGAGGTCAGAGCCCAGGGGCATCAAAGGTGGAGGTCAGAGCCCAGGGCATCAAAAGGTGGAGGTCAGAGCCCCAGGGCATCAAAAGGCAGAGGTCAGAGCCCAGGGGCATCAAAAGGTGGAGGTGAGAGCCCAGGGGCATCAAAAGGTGGAGGTCAGAGCCCCAGGGCATCAAAAGGCGAAGGTCAGAGACCCAGGTCATCAAAAGGCGAAGGTCAGAGACCCAGGTCATCAAAAGGTGGAGGTCAGAGACCCAGGGCATCAAAAGGTGGAGGTCAGAGCCCCAGGGCATCAAAAGGTGGAGGTCAGAGCCCAAGGGCATCAAAAGGTGGAGGTCAGAGCCCCAGGGCATCAAAAGGTGGAGGTCAGAGCCCCAGGGCATCAAAAGGCGGAGGTCAGAGCCCCAACGCATCAAAAGGTGGAGGTCAGAGTCCCAGGGGCATCAAAAGGTGGAGGTCAGAGACCCAGGGCATCAAAAGGCGGAGGTCAGAGCCCCAGGGCATCAAAAGGTGGAGGTCAGAGCCCAGGGGCATCAAAAGGTGGAGGTTAGAGCCACAGGGGCATCAAAAGGTGGAGGTCAGAGCCCAGGGGCCACAAAAGGCGGAGGTTAGAGCCCAGGGGCATCAAAAGGTGGAGGTCAGAGCCCAGGGGCATCAAAAGGTGGAGGTCAGAGCCCCAGGGCATCAAAAGGTGGAGGTCAGAGCCCCAGGGCATCAGAAGGTGGAAGTCAGAGCCCCAGGGCATCAAAAGGCAGAGGTCAGAGCCCAGGGGCCACAAAAGGCAGAGGTCAGAGCCCAGGGGCATCAAAAGGTGGAGGTCAGAGCCCCAGGGCATCAAAAGGTGGAGGTCAGAGCCCAGGGGCATCAAAAGGTGGAGGTCAGAGCCCCAGGGCATCAAAAGGTGGAGGTCAGAGACCAGGTCATCAAAAGGCAGAGGTCAGAGCCCCAGGGCATCAAAAGGCAGAGGTCAGAGCCCAGGGGCATCAAAAGGTGGAGGTCAGAGCCCAGGGGCATCAAAAGGTGGAGGTCAGAGCCCCAGGGCATCAAAAGGTGGAGGTCAGAGCCCAGGGCATCAAAAGGTGGAGGTCAGAGCCCAGGGCATCAAAAGGCAGAGGTCAGAGCCCAGGGGCATCAAAAGGTGGAGGTCAGAGACCCAGGGCATCAAAAGGCGGAGGTCAGAGCCCAGGGGCATCAAAAGGTGGAGGTCAGAGCCCCAGGGCATCAAAAGGCAAAGGTCAGAACCCAGGGGCATCAAAAGGTGGAGGTCAGAGACCCAGGGCATCAAAAGGTGGAGGTCAGAGCCCCAGGGCATCAAAAGGTGGAGGTCAGAGCCCAGGGGCATCAAAAGGTGGAGGTCAGAGCCCCAGGGCATCAAAAGGTGGAGGTCAGAGCCCAGGGGCATCAAAAGGTGGAGGTCAGAGCCCCAGGGGCATCAAAAGGTGGAGTTCAGAGCCCAGGGGCCACAAAAGGCGGAGGTCAGAGCCTAGGGGCATCAAAGGGTGGAGGTCAGAGCCCAGGGGCATCAAAAGGTGGAGGTCAGAGCCCAGGGGCATCAAAAGGTGGAGGTCAGAGACCCAGGGCATCAAAAGGTGGAGGTCAGAGCCCCAGGGCATCAAAAGGTGGAGGTCAGAGCCCAGGGGCATCAAAAGGTGGAGGTTAGAGCCCCAGGGGCATCAAAAGGTGGAGGTCAGAGCCCAGGGGCATCAAAATGTGGAGGTCAGAGCCCAGGGGCATCAAAAGGTGGAGGTCAGAGCCCCAGGGCATCAAAAGGTGGAGGTCAGAGCCCAGGGGCATCAAAAGGTGGAGGTCAGAGCCTCAGGGCATCAAAAGGCAGAGGTCAGAGCCCCAGGGCATCAAAAGTGGAGGTCAGAGCCCAGGGGCATCAAAAGGTGGAGGTCAGAGCCCCAGGGCATCAAAAGGTGGAGGTCAGAGCCCAGGGGCATCAAAGGTGGAGGTCAGAGCCCCAGGGCATCAAAAGGTGGAGGTCAGAGCCCAGGGGCATCAAAAGGTGGAGGTCAGAGCCCCAGGGCATCAAAAGGTGGAGGTCAGAGCCCAGGGCATCAAAAGGTGGAGGTCAGAGCCCCAGGGGCATCAAAAGGTGGAGGTCAGAGCCCAGGGGCATCAAAAGGTGGAGGTCAGAGCCTAGGGGCATCAAAAGGTGGAGGTCAGAGCCCAGGGCATCAAAAGGTGGAGGTCAGAGCCCAGGGGCATCAAAAGGTGGAGGTCAGAGACCCAGGGCATCAAAAGGCGGAGGTCAGAGCCCCAGGGCATCAAAAGGTGGAGGTCAGAGCCCAGGGGCATCAAAAGGTGGAGGTCAGAGCCCCAGGGGCATCAAAAGGTGGAGGTCAGAGCCCAGGGCATCAAAGGCGGAGGTCAGAGCCCAGGGGCATCAAAAGGTGGAGGTCAGAGCCCAGGGCATCAAAAGGCAGAAGTCAGAGCCCAGGGGCATCAAAAGGTGGAGGTCAGAGACCCAGGGCATCAAAAGGCGGAGGTCAGAGCCCAGGGGCATCAAAAGGTGGAGGTCAGAGCCCCAGGGGCATCAAAAGGTGGAGGTCAGAGCCCCAGGGCATCAAAAGGTGGAGGTCAGAGCCCAGGGCATCAAAAGGTGGAGGTCAGAGCCCAGGGGCATCAAAAGGTGGAGGTCAGAGCCCCAGGGCATCAAAAGGTGGAGGTCAGAGCCCAGGGGCATCAAAAGGTGGAGGTCAGAGACCCAGGGCATCAAAAGGTGGAGGTCAGAGCCCCAGGGCATCAAAAGGTGGAGGTCAGAGCCCAGGGGCATCAAAAGGTGGAGGTTAGAGCCACAGGGGCATCAAAAGGTGGAGGTCAGAGCCCAGGGGCCACAAAAGGCGGAGGTTAGAGCCCAGGGGCATCAAAAGGTGGAGGTCAGAGCCCAGGGGCATCAAAAGGTGGAGGTCAGAGCCCCAGGGCATCAAAAGGTGGAGGTCAGAGCCCCAGGGCATCAGAAGGTGGAAGTCAGAGCCCCAGGGCATCAAAAGGCAGAGGTCAGAGCCCAGGGGCCACAAAAGGCAGAGGTCAGAGCCCAGGGGCATCAAAAGGTGGAGGTCAGAGCCCCAGGGCATCAAAAGGCAGAGGTCAGAGCCCCAGGGCATCAAAAGGCGGAGGTCAGAGCCCCAGGGCATCAAAAGGTGGAGGTCAGAGACCCAGGTCATCAAAAGGCAGAGGTCAGAGCCCCAGGGCATCAAAAGGCAGAGGTCAGAGCCCAGGGGCATCAAAAGGTGGAGGTCAGAGCCCAGGGGCATCAAAAGGTGGAGGTCAGAGCCCCAGGGCATCAAAAGGTGGAGGTCAGAGCCCAGGGGCATCAAAAGGTGGAGGTCAGAGCCCCAGGGCATCAAAAGGCAGAGGTCAGAGCCCAGGGGCATCAAAAGGTGGAGGTCAGAGACCCAGGGCATCAAAAGGCGGAGGTCAGAGCCCAGGGGCATCAAAAGGTGGAGGTCAGAGCCCCAGGGCATCAAAAGGCAGAAGTCAGAGCCCAGGGGCATCAAAAGGTGGAGGTCAGAGACCCAGGGCATCAAAAGGTGGAGGTCAGAGCCCCAGGGCATCAAAAGGTGGAGGTCAGAGCCCAGGGGCATCAAAAGGTGGAGGTCAGAGCCCCAGGGCATCAAAAGGTGGAGGTCAGAGCCCAGGGGCATCAAAAGGTGGAGGTCAGAGCCCCAGGGGCATCAAAAGGTGGAGTTCAGAGCCCAGGGGCCACAAAAGGCGGAGGTCAGAGCCTAGGGGCATCAAAGGGTGGAGGTCAGAGCCCAGGGGCATCAAAAGGTGGAGGTCAGAGCCCAGGGGCATCAAAAGGTGGAGGTCAGAGACCCAGGGCATCAAAAGGCGGAGGTCAGAGCCCCAGGGCATCAAAAGGTGGAGGTCAGAGCCCAGGGGCATCAAAAGGTGGAGGTTAGAGCCCCAGGGGCATCAAAAGGTGGAGGTCAGAGCCCAGGGGCATCAAAATGTGGAGGTCAGAGCCCAGGGGCATCAAAAGGTGGAGGTCAGAGCCCCAGGGCATCAAAAGGTGGAGGTCAGAGCCCAGGGGCATCAAAAGGCGGAGGTCAGAGCCTCAGGGCATCAAAAGGCAG
>NC_088218.1:3296417-3301417 GCF_036934945.1 Oncorhynchus masou masou | reverse complement strand
CAGCACTGTAGTAACTATTACATACCCGGTTTGTTTTGTTTGATCGTAGCTAGCTAGCTACATAGCCGTCTTTGTATCTAAGACAATTGTGTAGCCTATATCCCTCTCTAGCCAGCTATTGTCGTTCTTTTCTACCAATCAATATCCCTAGAAAAAACTATTACATTCTCTACCTATAGCCCCCGATATCTACCTCTCTATTACATTCCGGAACGACTTGATTAGTGTAGTGTCAACCCAGCCACTCTACCTATATCCCAGCAGTACTGTATATTTCAATCATTTTAGTCAATAAGATTCTTGCTACGTAAGCTTATTTCTGAACATTCGAGACCTATATCCCTTGTCATTCCAATCTCCTTTGCATTAGCGTAGCCTCTTCTGTACCCTGTTAACTATGTCCCTATCTATCCCTGTTCTATCCCTCTCTGCACAGACCATACAAACTTCCTACCTATATCCCACTCTAATCTGGTATCCCAGTGCTTATACGACCCACCGTGGAGTTCCTGGTCTCCGGTAGCCTCTGGAACTGCCGATCTGCCCTCTACAGAGTTCATATCAGCCTATGCCTCCCTCCAGTACCTCGACTTCCCTGGCACTGACGGAAACATGGATCACCACAGATAACACTGCTACTCCTACTGCTCTCTCTTCGTCCGCCCACGTTATCTCGCACACCCCGAGAGCTTCTGGTCACCTATATCCCTCATCTCACCCAAGTGGTCATCCCTCTCTACCTATACCCATCTATCTATCCCTCCTTTGAATTCCATGCTGTCACAGTTACCATCCCTTTCAAGCTTAACATCCTTATCATTTATCCTCTCCAGGTTCCTCGGAGATCCCTCAATGAGCTTGATGCCTTGATAAGCCCTTTCCTGATATCCCTCTCACAGTCCTGGGCGACTTTACCTCCCTCTCTACCTTTGACTCATTCCCTCTCTACCTTTATCCCTCTCTACCTCTTTGACCTCACCTCTCACCTTTCCCCCTACTAACTCAGAGTTCCTCTGACCTCATCTTTACTAGATGCTGTTCTTCCACTTAACCTCACTTTATTTCCCCTCCAAGTCTGACCATACCTTGTATCCTTTTTCTCGCTTCATCCAACACTTCTGCCTACTCGGAAGGCCAGCATCCCAACCTTCGCCTCTCTCACTGTTGACATTCCAGACATCTGTTTTGTCATACCTTCTCCAACCTTTCTCCTGATTCTGCCTTCTCAAACTAGACACTCTCTTCCCTTTCTGCATCCTTTGCTCTAGTCCTGTGCACCAGGCCGGCCGGTCCCCCTCCGCTCCGTTTCTATGACTCATTGCGAGCTCACAGAACAGAGCTCCGGGCAAGCGGATGGAGTACACAACGCGCCTCCCCTGCGGACCTGGCATCCTTTTCAGTTTCTTTACAATTTCCTCACATAGAATCTGCTGCTTCATTTCTCAGAACTAAATTCCAGCATCTGATGAGTATCAGAAGAAAGCTCTTTGCCACCTTCTAACCCTGGACATGAGCCTGTAATCCTCCTGAACCCACAAATGCTGATGCTCCAGATGACTCAACTATTTTAAAGATGGATAGTTTTGTTGCTTCTTTAATCAGGACAACATTTTTCAACTGTGCTAACATAATTGCAAATGGGTTTTCTAATGATCAATTAGCCTTTTAAAATGATCAACTTGGATTAGCTAACACAACGTGCCATTGGAACACAGGAGTGATGGTTGCTGATAATGGACCTCTGTACGCCTATGTAGATATTCCATTAAAAAATCAGCCCTTTACAGCTGCAATAGTCATTTACAACATTAACAATGTCTACACTGTATGTCTGATCAATTTGATGTTATTTTAATGGACAAAAAAAATATGCTTTTATTTCAAATACAAAGGACATTTCTAAGTGACCCCAAACTTTTGAACAGTAATGTATATCTCTCTTTACACAGTGGAGGTTTAATGAATTATCTAACAACATGGAGGTTTAATTAATTATCTAACACCATGGAGGTTCAATTAATTATCTAACACCATGGAGGATTAATTAATTATCTAACACCATGGAGGTTCAATTAATTATCTAACACCATGGAGGATTAATTAATTATCTAACACCATGGAGGTTCAATTAATTATCTATTACTAACCATGGACTTGGCTCTGTCATAACCTAACACATGGTTCAATTAATTATCTAACAACATGGAGGTTTAATTAATTATCTAACAACATGGAGGTTTGATTAATTATCAGTGTGGATGGAATTCACCATGGAGGTTCAATTAATTATCTAACAACCATGGAGGTTTAATTAATTATCTAAGAACCATGGAGGTTCAATTAATTATCTATGGTGGGTTCAATTAGGTTATCTAAGGGGGGCGGCACCATGGAGGTTCAATTAAAATATCTAACACTGTGGAGGTTTAATTAATTATCTAACAACATGGCCATTAAACCCCTACAACTCATCCAGAACGCCGCAGCCCGTCTGGTGTTCAATTAATTATCTAACAACATGGAGGTTTAATTAATTATCTAACACCATGGAGGTTCAATTAAAATATCTAACACCATGGAGGTTCAATTAATTATCTAACAACATGGAAGTTTAATTAATTATCTAACAACATGGAGGTTCCATTAATTATCTTCAAATATTTGCATCGGTCGGTGATCTCATGCTTCAACGGGACATCTGTGTTCCAAAATGGCACCTTGGGCCGGCAGGTATCCTAGTGGTTAGAGGGGGAGGCAGGTATCCTAGTGGTTAGATGCACTATTGGGGAGGCAGGTATCCAGTGGTGTCAGAAGGGGGAGGCAGGTAGCCTAGTGGTAAGAGGGGGAGGCAGGTATTTTGTGCTTCTTTAATCAGGAGGCATTTTTCCTGTGCTAACATAATTGCAAATGGGGAGGCAGGTAGCCTAAAATGATCAACTTGGATTAGCAGGTATCCAACGGTTGGAAGACAGGAGGATGGGGAGGTAGATATCCTAAAAAGTTGAGTTACAACATTAACAATGTCTAGGGGGAGGCAGATAATTTGAGTGGTTATTTTAATGGACAAAAAATATGCTTTTAGTTTTACAAAGGGGGGCTAGGTGAGCCAAACTTTATCCTAGTGGTTACAGGGTGGAGGTTTAATGAGTATCCTAGTTATTAGAGGGGTTCAATTAATTATCTAACACCAGGCAGGTATCCTAGTGGTTACCATGGAGGTTCAGGTAGCCTAGTCTAACACCATGGAGGATTAGCCTAGTGGTTAATTATCTAACACCATGGGGGCGGCAGGTATCCTAGTGGTTAATTAATTATCTAACAACATGGAGGTTTGATTAATTAGGGGGCCATGGCAGGTATCCTAGTGGTTAGGAGGAGGTTTAATCCGGTTAACACCATGGAGGGTATCCTAGTGGTTAGAGGGGAGGTTCAATTAAAATATCTAACACTGTGGAGGTATAACAACATGGAGGTTTAATTAGTGGTTACAACATGGAGGTTTAATTAATTATCTAACACCGGAGGTATCCTAGTGGTTAACACCATGGAGGTTCAATTAATTATCTAACAACATGGCAATTATCTAACAACATGGATCCTAGTGGTTCAAATATTTGCATCGGGGTGATCTCTATGGTTAGAGGGGGGACAGGTATCCAAAGTGGTTAGAGGGGGAGGCAGGTATCCTAGTGGTTAGAGGGGGAGGCAGGTATCCTAGTGGTTAGAGGGGGAGGCAGGTATCCTAGTGGTTAGAGGGGGAGGCAGGTATCCTAGTGGTTAGAGGGGGAGGCAGGTATCCTAGTGGTTAGAGGGGGAGGCAGGTATCCTAGTGGTTAGAGGGGGGGCAGGCAGTGGTTAGTATCCTAGTGGTTAGAGGGGGAGGCAGGTATCCTAGTGGTTAGAGGGGGGGCAGGTATCCTAGTGGTTAGAGGGGGGAGGCAGGTATCCTAGTGGTTAGAGGGGGAGGCAGGTATCCTAGTGGTTAGGGGGAGGCAGGTATCCAGTGGTTTATCCTAGTGGTTAGAGGGGGGGCAGGTATCCTAGTGGTTAGAGGGGGCGGCAGGTATCCTAGTGGTGGTTAGTGGTTAGAGGGGGAGGCAGGTATCCTAGTGGTTAGAGGGGGAGGCAGGTATCCTAGTGGTTAGAGGGGGAGGCAGGTATCCTAGTGCTTAGAGGGGGCGGCAGGTATCCTAATGCTTAGAGGGGGGAGGCAGGTATCCTAGTGGTTAGAGGGGCCGGCAGGTATCCTAGTGGTTAGAGGGGAGGCAGGTATCCTAGTGGTTAGAGGGGGAGGCAGGTATCCTAGTGGTTAGAGGGGGAGGCAGGTATCCTAGTGGTTAGAGGGGGAGGCAGGTATCCTAGTGGTTTATCCTAGGGGGAGGCAGGTATCCTAGTGGTTAGAGGGGGGGAGGCAGCTTTATCCTAGTGGTTAGAGGGGGAGGCAGGTATCCTAGAGGGGAGGCAGTGGTGGTTAGAGGGGGAGGCAGGTATCCTAGTGGTTAGAGGGGGGGAGGCAGTTTATCCTAGTGGTTAGAGGGGGAGGCAGGTATCCTAGTGGTTAGAGGGGGAGGCAGTTATCCTAGTGTTAGAGGGGGAGGCAGGTATCCTAGTGGTTAGAGGGGGAGGCAGGTATCCTAGTGGTTAGAGGGGGTAGCAGGAGTGGTTAGAGGGGGGAGGCAGGTATCCTAGTGGTTTATCCTAGTGGTTAGAGGGGTATCCTAGTGGTTAGAGGGGGGAGGCAGTTATCCTAGTGGTTAGAGGGGGGGAGGCAGGTATCCTAGTGGTTAGAGGGGGAGGCAGGTATCCTAGTGGTTAGAGGGGGAGGCAGGTATCCTAGTGGTTAGAGTGTTGGACTTGTCACCAAAAGGTTGTAAGATCAAATCCCCGAGCTGAGAAGGTAAAAATATGTCATTCTGTCCCTGAACAAAGCAGTTATTTATTTATTTATTTATTATTTTGTATTTTTTTTACCTTTATTTAACTAGGCAGTTAATTAAGAA
>NC_088218.1:3283917-3288917 GCF_036934945.1 Oncorhynchus masou masou | reverse complement strand
AGAGGAGAGGAGAGGAGAGGAGAGGAGAGGAGAGGAGAGGAGAGGAGAGGAGAGGAGAGGAGAGGAGAGGAGAGGAGAGGAGAGGAGAGGAGAGGAGAGGAGGCAGGACTAGTTAATTACACAGCCTAGACAGGAGAGCAGAGGAGAGGAGTGGAGAGGAGAGGAGAGGAGAGGAGACGAGGGAGGACTAGTTAATTACACAGCCTAGACAGGAGAGGAGAGGAGAGGAGAGGAGAGGAGAGGAGAGGAGAGGAGAGGAGAGGAGAGGAGAGGAGAGGAGAGGAGAGGAGAGGAGAGGAGAGGAGAGGAGAGGAGAGGAGAGGAGAGGAGAGGAGAGGGGGCAGGACTAGTTAATTACACAGCCTAGAGAACCACTCACGACACTACAGAACCACTCACTACACTACAGAACTACACACTACACTACAGAACTACTCACTACACTACAAAACCAGAACCACACACTACACTACAGAACCACACACTACACTGCACTACAGAACCAGAACCACACACTACACTACAGAACTAGAACCACACACTACACTACAGAACCAAACTCAGCCCAGTAGTCCTGCTCCATAATGCAGGGAGGGACCTCAGCTGGAACTACTGTAGCTTCTAGCTGGTTGTGAAACTCCTCTCAGTAGTTGGTCAGAGGTTCTGTTTGATCTAAACAGGTCAATTGATCAAGGAGTGGAAAAAGATGAGGAGAGGGATTGTATATTTTTCAATTTCCTCCTCATAGCATCCCTCCCTCCCTCCTTCTCTCCTTTCCTCCCTTTCTGCCTCTCTTCTTTCCTCCCTTCCTCCCTCTCTCCTTTCCTCCCTCCCTCTCTCCTTTCCTCCCTCCCTACTTCCTTCTCTCTCTCCACTCTCCTTTCATCCCTCTCTCCTTTCTTCCTCCTAACTTAGTATCCAAATGGTAAAGGAACCCCCCTCCCATCCTTAACTTCCAACGTGTTCCGCCAAAGAGTGAAAGAACCTTCTCCTATAGATCGGATAAGCAAAGTGAGAAAGACGATTGGAGGAAAGCCTGGAAGTGACTTGTGTCCTCAGGCTACACAAGCAAGACATTTAAGAGATATTTATTCTCTCTCTCACTCTCTCTCTCTCTCCCTCTCCCTCTCCCTCTCCCTCTCTCTCTCTCTCTCTCTCTCTCTCTCTCTCTCTCTCTCTGATATATATAAATTTTTTTGGTAAGATGTTCCGTTTAGTAAGAGCTACCAGCCAGGCTTTAACGGCATTCCTCTTATACCTCCTCTCCTCTCATAGCCCGGGGGTAGAGAGGAGAGAGGGATAAAATTGTGAAATCAGTCAGTCCCGCTGCCCGAACATTGCAAAAGGCTTTAAACTACACCAGTTTAACCCCCAGATGGCATAGCATGGCATGGCCGGCACTAATCACACACACAACACACACAGAGACAAAAGTCAAGCTAAGCTGCTGAACGATGTGAGGGATCTCTGAGGAGGAAGAACATAAAATAAAGATGCCAGCCGTGTGATATATCCACCTGAAGGGAAAACACTAGGAGACCATTCAACTAGAGAACAGGAGGAGAAAACCATTCAACTAGAGAACAGGACAGGAGGAGAAAACCATTCATCTAGAGAACAGGAGGAGAAAACCATTCAACTAGAGAACAGGAGGAGAAAACCATTCAACTAGAGAACAGGAGGAGAAAACCATTCAACTAGAGAACAGGAGGAGAAAACCATTCAACTAGAGAACAGGAGGAGAAAACCATTCATCTAGAGAACAGGAGGAGAAAACCATTCAACTATAGAACAGGAGGAGAAAACCATTCAACTAGAGGACAGGAGGAGAAAACCATTCAACTAGAGAACAGGAGGAGAAAACCATTCAACTATAGAACAGGAGGAGAAAACCATTCAACTAGAGGACAGGAGGAGAAAACCATTCAACTAGAGAACAGGAGGAGAAAACCATTCAACTAGAGAACAGGAGGAGAAAACCATTCAACTATAGAACAGGAGGAGAAAACCATTCAACTAGAGGACAGGAGGAGAAAACCATTCAACTAGAGAACAGAACACGAGGAGAAAACCATTCAACTAGAGAACAGGAGGAGAAAACCATTCAACTAGAGAACAGGAGGAGAAAACCATTCAACTAGAGAACAGGAGGAGAAAACCATTCAACTAGAGAACAGGACAGGAGGAAAACCATTCAACTAGAGAACAGGAGGAGAAAACCATTCAACTAGAGAACAGGAGGAGAAAACCATTCAACTAGAGAACAGGACAGGAGGAGAAAACCATTCAACTAGAGAACAGGAGGAGAAAACCATTCAACTAGAGAACAGGACAGGAGGAGAAAACCATTCAACTAGAGAACAGGAGGAGAAAACCATTCAACTAGAGAACAGGAGGAGAAAACCATTCAACTAGAGAACAGGACAGGAGGAGAAAACCATTCAACTAGAGAACAGGAGGAGAAAACCATTCAACTAGAGAACAGGAGGAGAAAACCATTCAACTAGAGAACAGGAGGAGAAAACCATTCAACTATAGGACAGGAGGAGAAAACCATTCAACTAGAGAACAGGAGGAGAAAACCATTCAACTAGAGAACAGGAGGAGAAAACCATTCAACTAGAGAACAGGACAGGAGGAGAAAACCATTCAACTAGAGGACAGGAGGAGAAAACCATTCAACTAGAGGACAGGACAGGAGGAGAAAACCATTCAACTAGAGGACAGGACAGGAGGAGAAAACCATTCAACTAGAGAACAGGAGGAGAAAACCATTCATCTAGAGAACAGGACAGGAGGAGAAAACCATTCAACTAGAGAACAGGAGGAGAAAACCATTCAACTAGAGAACAGGAGGAGAAAACCATTCAACTAGAGGACAGGACAGGAGGAGAAAACCATTCAACTAGAGAACAGAACAGGAGGAGAAAACCATTCAACTAGAGGACAGGAGGAGAAAACCATTCAACTAGAGGACAGGAGGAGAAAACCATTCAACTAGAGAACAGGAGGAGAAAACCATTCAACTAGAGAACAGGAGGAGAAAACCATTCAACTAGAGAACAGGAGGAGAAAACCATTCAACTAGAGAACAGAACAGGAGGAGAAAACCATTCAACTATAGAACAGGAGGAGAAAACCATTCAACTAGAGAACAGGAGGAGAAAACCATTCAACTAGAGGACAGGAGGAGAAAACCATTCATCTAGAGAACAGGAGGAGAAAACCATTCAACTAGAGAACAGGAGGAGAAAACCATTCAACTAGAGAACAGGAGGAGAAAACCATTCAACTAGAGAACAGGACAGGAGGAGAAAACCATTCAACTAGAGAACAGGAGGAGAAAACCATTCAACTAGAGAACAGGAGGAGAAAACCATTCAACTAGAGAACAGGAGGAGAAAACCATTCAACTAGAGGACAGGAGGAGAAAACCATTCAACTAGAGAACAGGAGGAGAAAACCATTCAACTAGAGAACAGGAGGAGAAAACCATTCAACTAGAGGACAGGAGGAGAAAACCATTCAACTAGAGAACAGGAGGAGAAAACCATTCAACTAGAGAACAGGAGGAGAAAACCATTCAACTAGAGAACAGGAGGAGAAAACCATTCAACTAGAGAACAGGAGGAGAAAACCATTCAACTAGAGAACAGGAGGAGAAAACCATTCAACTAGAGAACAGGAGGAGAAAACCATTCAACTAGAGAACAGGAGGAGAAAACCATTCAACTAGAGAACAGGAGGAGAAAACCATTCAACTAGAGGACAGGAGGAGAAAACCATTCAACTAGAGGACAGGAGGAGAAAACCATTCAACTAGAGAACAGGAGGAGAAAACCATTCAACTAGAGGACAGGAGGAGAAAACCATTCAACTAGAGGACAGGAGGAGAAAACCATTCAACTAGAGGACAGGAGGAGAAAACCATTCAACTAGAGAACAGGACAGGAGGAGAAAACCATTCAACTAGAGAACAGGAGGAGAAAACCATTCAACTAGAGAACAGAACAGGAGGAGAAAACCATTCAACTAGAGGACAGGAGGAGAAAACCATTCAACTAGAGAACAGGAGGAGAAAACCATTCAACTAGAGAACAGAACAGGGGGAGAAAACCATTCAACTAGAGAACAGAACAGGAGGAGAAAACCATTCAACTAGAGAACAGGAGGAGAAAACCATTCAACTAGAGGACAGGAGGAGAAAACCATTCAACTAGAGAACAGGACAGGAGGAGAAAACCATTCAACTAGAGAACAGGAGGAGAAAACCATTCAACTAGAGAACAGGAGGAGAAAACCATTCAACTAGAGAACAGAACAGGAGGAGAAAACCATTCAACTAGAGAACAGGAGGAGAAAACCATTCAACTAGAGAACAGGAGGAGAAAACCATTCAACTAGAGAACAGGACAGGAGGAGAAAACCATTCAACTAGAGAACAGGAGGAGAAAACCATTCAACTAGAGAACAGGAGGAGAAAACCATTCAACTAGAGAACAGGAGGAGAAAACCATTCAACTAGAGAACAGAACAGGAGGAGAAAACCATTCAACTAGAGGACAGGAGGAGAAAACCATTCAACTAGAGAACAGAACAGGAGGAGAAAACCATTCAACTAGAGGACAGGAGGAGAAAACCATTCAACTAGAGAACAGAACAGGAGGAGAAAACCATTCAACTAGAGAACAGGAGGAGAAAACCATTCAACTAGAGAACAGGAGGAGAAAACCATTCAACTAGAGGACAGAACAGGAGGAGAAAACCATTCAACTAGAGAACAGGAGGAGAAAACCATTCAACTAGAGAACAGAACAGGAGGAGAAAACCATTCAACTAGAGAACAGAACAGGAGGAGAAAACCATTCAACTAGAGAACAGGAGGAGAAAACCATTCAACTAGAGGACAGGAGGAGAAAACCATTCAACTAGAGAACAGGAGGAGAAAACCATTCAACTAGAGGACAGGAGGAGAAAACCATTCAACTAGAGGACAGGAG
>NC_088218.1:3278917-3281417 GCF_036934945.1 Oncorhynchus masou masou | reverse complement strand
CTGGAGCAGCAGCACGGCCAGGTGGACTGGGGACAGCAAGGAGTCATCATGTCAGGTAGTCCTGGGGCATGGTCCTAGGGCTCAGGTCCTCCGAGAGAGAGAAGGAGAGAATTAGAGAACGCACACTTAGATTCACACAGGACACCGAATTGGACAGGAGAAGTACTCCAGATATAACAAACTGACCCCAGCCCCCGACACATAAACTACTGCAGCATAAATACTGGAGGCTGAGACAGGAGGGGTCAGGAGACACTGTGGCCCCACCCGAGGACACCCCCGGACAGGGCCAAACAGGAAGGATATAACCCCACCCACTTTGCCAAAGCACAGCCCCCACACCACTGGAGGGATATCTTCAACCACCAACTTACCATCCTGAGACAAAGCTGAGTATAGCCCGCAAAGATCTCCGCCACGGCACAACCCAAGGGGGGGGGGGGCGCCAACCCAGACAGGATGACCACATCAGTGAATCAACCCACTCAGGTGACGCACCCCCTCCAGGGACGGCATGAGAGAGCCCCAGCAAGCCAGTGACTCAGCCCCTGTAATAGGGTTAGAGGCAGAGAATCCCAGTGGAAAGAGGGGAACCGGCCAGGCAGAGACAGCAAGGGTGGTTCGTTGCTCCAGAGCCTTTCCGTTCACCTTCCCACTCCTGGGCCAGACTACACTCAATCATATGACCCACTGAAGAGATGAGTCTTCAGTAAAGACTTAAAGGTTGAGACCGAGTTTGCGTCTCTGACATGGGTAGGCAGACCGTTCCATAAAAATGGAGCTCTATAGGAGAAAGCCCTGCCTCCAGCTGTTTGCTTAGAAATTCTAGGGACAATTAGGAGGCCTGCGTCTTGTGACCGTAGCGTACGTGTAGGTATGTACGGCAGGACCAAATCAGAGAGATAGGTAGGAGCAAGCCCATGCAATGCTTTGTAGGTTAGCAGTAAAACCTTGAAATCAGCCCTTGCTTTGACAGGAAGCCAGTGTAAGGAGGCTAGCACTGGAGTAATATGATCAAATTTTTTGGTTCTAGTCAGGATTCTAGCAGCCGTATTTAGCACTAACTGAAGTTTATTTAGTGCTTTATCCGGGTAGCCGGAAAGTAGAGCATTGCAGTAGTCTAACCTAGAAGTGACAAAAGCATGGATTAATTTTTCTGCATCATTTTTGGACAGAAAGTTTCTGATTTTTGCAATGTTACGTAGATGGAAAAAAGCTGTCCTTGAAATGGTCTTGATATGTTCTTCAAAAGAGAGATCAGGGTCCAGAGTAACGCCGAGGTCCTTCACAGTTTTATTTGAGATGACTGTACAACCATTAAGATTAATTGTCAGATTCAACAGAAGATCTCTTTGTTTCTTGGGACCTAGAACAAGCATCTCTGTTTTATCCGAGTTTAAAAGTAGAAAGTTTGCTGCCATCCACTTCCTTATGTCTGAAACACATGCTTCTAGCGAGGGCAATTTTGGGGCTTCACCATGTTTCATTGAAATGTACAGCTGTGTATCATCCGCATAGCAGTGAAAGTTAACATTATGTTTTCGAATAACATCCCCAAGAGGTAAAATATATAGTGAAAACAACAGCGGTCCTAAAACGGAACCTTGAGGAACACCGAAATTTACAGTTGATTTGTCAGAGGACAAACCATCCACAGAGACAAACTGATATCTTTCCGACAGATAAGATCTAAACCAGGCCAGAACTTGTCCGTGTAGACCAATTTGGGTTTCCAATCTCTCCAAAAGAATGTGGTGATCGATGGTATCAAAAGCAGCACTAAGGTCTAGGAGCACGAGGACAGATGCAGAGCCTCGGTCCGATGCCATTAAAATGTCATTTACCACCTTCACAAGTGCCGTCTCAGTGCTATGATGGGGTCTAAAACCAGACTGAAGCATTTCATATACATTGTTTGTCTTCAGGAAGGCAGTGAGTTGCTGAGCAACAGCCTTTTCTAAGATTTTTGAGAGGAATGGAAGATTCGATATAGGCCGATAGTTTTTTATATTTTCTGGGTCAAGGTTTGGCTTTTTCAAGAGAGGCTTTATTACTGCCACTTTTAGTGAGTTTGGTACACATCCGGTGGATAGAGAGCCGTTTATTATGTTCAACATAGGAGGGCCAAGCACAGGAAGCAGCTCTTTCAGTAGTTTAGTTGGAATAGGGTCCAGTAAGCAGCTTGAAGGTTTAGAGGCCATGATTATTTTCATCATTGTGTCAAGAGATATAGTACTAAAACACTTGAGCGTCTCTCTTGATCCTAGGTCCACGCAGAGTTGTGCAGACTCAGGACAACTGAGCTTTGAAGGAATACGCAGATTTAAAGAGGAGTCTGTAATTTGCTTTCTAATAATCATAATTTTTTCCTCAAAGAAGTTCATGAATTTATCACTGCTAAAGTGAAAGTCATCCTCTCTTGGGGAATGCTGCTTTTTAGTTAGCTTTGCGACCGTATCAAAAAGGAATTTTGGATTGTTCTTATTGTCCTCAATTAAGT
>NC_088218.1:3248917-3268917 GCF_036934945.1 Oncorhynchus masou masou | reverse complement strand
CTCTCCTATCCCTCTCTCTTTCTCTCCTTACATTCCTTTCCTCTCCCTCTGTCTCTCCACACAGCTCTCCCTCCCTCTCTCTCTCTCCACACTCCTCTCGTCTCCCTCTATGTCTCTCCACACTCCTTTCCTCTCCTTCTCTCGCTCTCCACACTCCTCTCCTCTCCTTCTCTCGCTCTCCACACTCCTCTCCTCTCCTTCTCTGTCTCTCTCTCCACACTCCTCTCGTCTTCCTCTGTCTCTCCACACTCCTCTCCTCTCCTTCTCTCGCTCTCCACTCTCCTCTCCTCTCCTTCTCTCGCTCTCCACACTCCTCTCCTCTCCTTCTCTCGCTCTCCACACTCCTCTCCTCTCCCTCTCTGTCTCTCCACACTCCTCTCCTCTCCCTCTCTCTCTCCACACTCCTCTCCCTCTCTCTCCCCACACTCCTCTCCTCTCCTTCTCTGTCTCTCTCTCCACACTCCTCTCCTCTCCCTCTCTGTCTCCCCACACTCCTCTCCTCTCCCTCTCTGTCTCCCCACACTCCTCTCCTCTCCTTCTCTGTCTCTCTCTCCACACTTCTCTCCTCTCCCTCTCTTTCTCTCCACACTCCTCTCCCTCTCTCTCTCGCCACACTCCTCTCCTCTCTCTGTCGCTCCACACTCCTCTCCTCTCCCTCTCCTATCCTCTCTCTCTTCTCTCTCCTTACATTCCTCTCCTCTCCCTCTGTCTCTCCACACAGCTCTCCTCTCCCCTCTCTCTCTTTACACTCCTCTCGTCTCCCTCTATGTCTCTCCACACTCCTTTCCTCTCCTTCTCTCGCTCTCCACACTCCTCTCCTCTCCTTCTCTCGCTCTCCACACTCCCTCTCCTCTCCTTCTCTGTCTCTCTCTCCACACTCCTCTAGTCTCCCTCTATGTCTCTCCACACTCCTCTCCTCTCCTTCTCTCGCTCTCCACACTCCTCTCCTCACCTTCTCTCGCTCTCCACACTCCTCTCCTCTCCCTCTCTCTTTCTCTCCTTACATTCCTCTCCTCTCCCTCTGTCTCTCCACACAGCTCTCCTCTCCCTCTCTCTCTCTCCACACTCCTCTCGTCTCCCTCTATGTCTCTCCACACTCCTTTCCTCTCCTTCTCTCGCTCTCCACACTCCTCTCCTCTCCTTCTCTCGCTCTCCACACTCCTCTCCTCTCCTTCTCTGTCTCTCTCTCCACACTCCTCTCGTCTCCCTCTATGTCTCTCCACACTCCTCTCCTCTCCTTCTCTCGCTCTCCACACTCCTCTCCTCACCTTCTCTCGCTCTCCACACTCCTCTCCTCTCCCTCTCTCTTTCTCTCCTTACATTCCTCTCCTCTCCCTCTGTCTCTCCACACAGCTCTCCTCTCCCTCTCTCTCTCTCCACACTCCTCTCGTCTCCCTCTATGTCTCTCCACACTCCTTTCCTCTCCTTCTCTCGCTCTCCACACTCCTCTCCTCTCCCTCTCTGTCTCTCCACACTCCTCTCCTCTCCCTCTCTCTCCACACTCCTCTCCCTCTCTCTCTCCCCACACTCCTCTCCTTCTCTGTCTCTCTCTCCACACTCCTCTCCTCTCCTTCTCTGTCTCTCCACACTCCTCTCCTCTCCCTCTCTGTCTCTCCACACTCCTCTCTTCTCCCTCTCTCTCTCCACACTCATCTCCCTCTCTCTCTCCCCACACTCCTCTCCTCTCCTTCTCTGTCTCTCTCTCCACACTCCTCTCCTCTCCCTCTCTGTCTCCCCACACTCCTCTCCTCTCCCTCTCTGTCTCCCCACACTCCTCTCCTCTCCTTCTCTGTCTCTCTCTCCACACTTCTCTCCTCTCCCTCTCTTTCTCTCCACACTCCTCTCCCTCTCTCTCTCGCCACACTCCTCTCCTCTCTCTGTCGCTCCACACTCCTCTCCTCTCCCTCTCTGTCTCTCCACACTCCCCTCCTCTCCCTCTCCACACTCCTCTCCTCTCCCTCTCCACACTCCTCTCCTTCTTCTTCCCACCTCTCTGTCTCTCCACACTCCTCTCCTTCTCCCTCTCTCTCTCCCCACACTCCTCTCCTCTCCCTCTCTGTCTCTTCACACTCCTCTCCTCTCCCTCTGTCTCTCCACAACCTCGGAAATCAACAGCTAACAACAACTAACCCAGTCACATCAACCTCTGAAATCAACAGCTAACAACAGCTAACAACAGCTAACAACAGCTAACCCAGTCACATCTAACTCTGATCAACAGCTAGCAACAGCTAACCCAGTCACATCTAAGTCTGATCAACAGCTAACAACAGCTAACCCAGTCACATCAAACTCTGAAATCAACAGCCAACAACAGCTAACAACAGCTAACCCAGTCACAACTAACTCTGAAATCAAAAGCTAACAACAGCTAACAACAGCTAACTACAGCTAACAACAGCTAATCCAATCACATCAACCTCTGAAATCAACAGCTAACAACAGCTAACAACGGCTAACCCTGTCACATCTAACTCTGATCAACAGCTAACAACAGCTAACCCTGTCACATCTAACTCTGATCAACAGCTAACAACAGCTAACCCAGTCACATCTAACTCTGAAATCAACAGCTAACAACAGATAACAACAGCTAACAACAGCTAACCCAATCACATCAACCTCTGAAATCAACAGCTAACAACAGCTAACAACAGCTAACCCTGTCACATCTAACTCTGATCAACAGCTAACAACAGCTAACCCTGTCACATCTAACTCTGATCAACAGCTAACAACAGCTAACCCAGTCACATCAAACTCTGAAATCAACAGCTAACAACAGCTAACCCAGTCACATCAACCTCTGAAATCAACAGCTAACAACAGCTAACAACAGCTAACAACAGCTAACCCTGTCACATCTAACTCTGATCAACAGCTAACAACAGCTAACCCTGTCACATCTAACTCTGAAATCAACAGCTAACAACAGCTAACTCAGTCACATCTAACTCTGATCAACAGCTAACAACAGCTAACAACAGCTAACCCTGTCACATCTAACTCTGATCAGCAGCTAACAACAGCTAACAACAGCTAACCCTGTCACATCTAACTCTGAAATCAACAGCTAACAACAGCTAACCCAGTCACATCAAACTCTGAAATCAACAGCTAACAACAGCTAACAACAGCTAACCCTGTCACATCTAACTCTGATCAACAGCTAACAACAGCTAACCCAGTCACATCTAACTCTGATCAACAGCTAACAACAGCTAACAACAGCTAACCCTGTCACATCTAACTCTGATCAACAGCTAACAACAGCTAACAACAGCTAACCCAGTCACATCAAACTCTGAAATCAACAGCTAACAACAGCTAACCCTGTCACATCTAACTCTGATCAACAGCTAACAACAGCTAACAATAGCTAACCCTGTCACATCAACCTCTTATCAACAGCCAACAACAGCTAACAACAGCTAACAACAGCTAACATTCCCTTTTAGTTTGTTTTAGCTGTTTTCCCCCGTAATATTAATGATGTTGCTGTTCTCCCTGGTCAGAAAAAATGGCTGGCAGATGTCCGACATCGTTACCTCTCTACGACAAGAGGAAGATCGAATTCATATTTGTTTTGCAACAACGAGGTCTGAGTGGCAAAGCGCAGGTCCTAATCCAGGCACTTGTCATCTCCCGTCTGGATTACTGCAACTCGCTGTTGGCTGGGCTCCCTGCCTGTGCCATTAAACCCCTACAACTCATCCAGAACGCCGCAGCCCGTCTGGTGTTCAACCTTCCCAAGTTCTCTCACGTCACCCCGCTCCTCCGCTCTCTCCACTGGCTTCCAGTTGAAGCTCGCATCCGCTACAAGACCATGGTGCTTGCCTACGGAGCTGTGAGGGGAACGGCACCGCAGTACCTCCAGGCTCTGATCAGGCCCTACACCCAAGCAAGGGCACTGCGTTCATCCACCTCTGGCCTGCTCGCCTCCCTACCATTGAGGAAGTACAGTTCCCGCTCAGCCCAGTCAAAACTGTTCGCTGCTCTGGCCCCCAATGGTGGAACAAGCTCCCTCACGACGCCAGGACAGCGGAGTCAATCACCACCTTCCGGAGACACCTGAAACCCCACCTCTTCAAGGAATACCTAGGATAAGATAAGTAATCCTTCTCACCACCCCCCCCCCCTTAATGATTTAGATGCACTATTGTAAAGTGGCTGTTCCACTGGATGTCAGAAGGTGAATTCACCAATTTGTAAGTCGCTCTGGATAAGAGCGCCTGCTAAATGACTTAAATGTAAATGTAAATGTAAGGTTCACACAAACCTGTGCTGTTACAAACTAATTGCGAGCTAGAAGCTAGATTAAATAATACGTTTAATGAAAGCAAACACTTTCAGATATACAGTATATAAATACAATTTTAAAAATAGTTTTTATATAGAACCTTTTGGATCGGTCAATTCAAAATGTAACTGCCATTCCGATTTAAAAACCAACTGCCAATCCATTCCAGCATGAAGACGCAAGAGGACTTGCGAGTATAGCCTACCAAGAATCACCTTATTTTTTTGGGGGGGGGGGAATTATGGTAAGCAGAGTTGATTATTTAATAAAAAATATATGATTATATGGAGTCATATGATAAACTATAGGCGAAATACAAAAAGTTGAAACATTTGAGCAAGTCAGAAAAGGCTAGGCTACTTCAATTCACCTCGTTACAAGCTAGCCGGCTAACTCTTTCATATATATACCTTCTTCTTCATTATGGGATATGCCTAATAGAGGTACAGACCCTGCCTGATATGAGCAATTAGCTAATTGTTTCTTTAATTCACTATATCAGTGTGGAGTCAATTGAGGGGGAAATAGCACATGTTTCATGAAGCCATTAGAAGACTGTTGCTAACTGAGAGGAGGTATGTGTCGCTGAAGTTGGAGACTTTTATCTCCCTCACCAACTTCAAACATCTGCTATCTGAGCAGCTAACCGATCGCTGCAGCTGTACATAGTCTATCGGTAAATAGCCCACCCAATTTTACCTACCTCATCCCCATACTGTTTCTATTTATTTACTTTTCTGCTCTTTTGGACACCAATATCTCTACCTGTACATGACCATCTGATCATTTATCACTCCAGTGTTAATCTGCTAAATTGTAATTATTTGCCTACCTCCTCATGCCTTTTGAACACAATGTATATAGACTCTCTTTTTTTTCTACTGTGTTATTGACTTGTTTATTGTTTAGTCCATGTGTAACTCTGTGTTGTCTGTTCACACTGCTATGCTTTATGTTGGCCAGGTCGCAGTTGCAAATGAGAACTTGTTCTCAACTAGCCTACCTGGTTAAATAAAGGTGAAATTTAAAATTTAAAATAAATGTATAAATAATTTATAATAAATTAATTAAGTCTCGGTGATGAATAGCCTAGTTAATCATTAACCTGACTTTCAACACACTATCTCTGTTTTTCTCTGTCTGGCAGAAACCCAGAACTACCAGAGGCAGAGGATCTCTCTTTCCGGGTCGCTGCTGACAACAACTGTAAGTTGTTCGTCTACGTCATAATAATGATGTGTCTGCTGGGCGTTTAGTCTTCATAAGGACCGGTGATGCAGGTACCCAGCAGTCTAAGGAGTTGGACCTGTGATGCAGGTACCCAGCAGTCTAAGGAGTTGGACCTTTGATGCAGGTACCCAGCAGTCTAAGGAGTTGGACCTGTGATGCAGGTACCCAGAAGTCTAAGGAGTTGGACCTGTGATGCAGGTACCCAGAAGTCTAAGGAGTTGGACCTGTGATGCAGGTACCCAGAAGTCTAAGGAGCTGGACCTGTGATGCAGGTACCCAGAAGTCTAAGGAGCTGTACCTGTGATGCAGGTACCCAGCAGTCTAAGGAGTTGGACCTGTGATGCA
Source organism: Oncorhynchus masou masou (assembly GCF_036934945.1). NCBI lineage: Eukaryota > Metazoa > Chordata > Actinopteri > Salmoniformes > Salmonidae > Oncorhynchus > Oncorhynchus masou. The sequence continues at coordinate 3,263,042 of NC_088218.1, read as the reverse complement.
GGTACCCAGAAGTCTAAGGAGTTGGACCTGTGATGCAGGTACCCAGCAGTCTAAGGAGTTGGACCTGTGATGCAGGTACCCAGCAGTCTAAGGAGTTGGACCTGTGATGCAGGTACCCAGCAGTCTAAGGAGTTGGACCTGTGATGCTGGTACCCAGCAGTCTAAGGAGTTGGACCTGTGATGCTGGTACCCAGCAGTCTAAGGAGTAGGACCTGTGATGCAGGTACCCAGCAGTCTAAGGAGCTGTACCTGTGATGCAGGTACCCAGCAGTCTAAGGAGCTGTACCTGTGATGCAGGTACCCAGAAGTCTAAGGAGTTGGACCTGTGATGCACGTACCCAGCAGTCTAAGGAGCTGTACCTGTGATGCAGGTACCCAGCAGTCTAAGGAGTAGGACCTGTGATGCAGGTACCCAGCAGTCTAAGGAGTTGGACCTGTGATGCAGGTGGACCCAGGTACCCAGAAGTCTAAGGAGTTGGACCTGTGATGCAGGTACCCAGCAGTCTAAGGAGTTGGACCTGTGATGCAGGTAGGACCTGTGATGCCAGCAGTCTAAGGAGCTGGACCTGTGATGCAGGTACCCAGCAGTCTAAGGAGTTGGACCGGTGATGCAGGTACCCAGCAGTCTAAGGAGATGCAGGACCTGTGATGCAGGTACCCAGCAGTCTAAGGAGTTGGACCGGTGATGCAGGTACCCAGAAGTCTAAGGAGTTGGAGCTGTGATGCAGGTACCCAGCAGTCTAAGGAGTTGGACCTGTGATGCAGGTACCCAGCAGTCTAAGGAGTTGGACCTGAGATGCAGGTACCCAGCAGTCTAAGGAGTTGGACCTGTGATGCAGGAGTCTAAGGAGTTGGACCTGTGATGCAGGTACCCAGCAGTCTAAGGAGTTGGACCTGTGATGCAGGTACCCAGAAGTCTAAGGAGTTGGACCTGTGATGCAGGTACCCAGCAGTCCAGCAGTCTAAGGAGTTGGACCTGTGATGCAGGTACCCAGCAGTCTAAGGAGTTGGACCTGAGATGCAGGTACCCAGCAGTCTAAGGAGTTGGACCTGTGATGCAGGTACCCAGAAGTCTAAGGAGCTGTACCTGTGATGCAGGTACCCAGCAGTCTAAGGAGTTGGACCTGAGATGCAGGTACCCAGCAGTCTAAGGAGTTGGACCTGTGATGCAGGTACCCAGAAGTCTAAGGAGCTGTACCAGTGATGCAGGTACCAAGCAGTCTATGGAGTTGGACCTGAGATGCAGGTACCCAGAAGTCTAAGGAGCTGGACCTGTGATGCAGGTACCCAGCAGTCTAAGGAGTTGGACCTGTGATGCAGGTACCCAGCAGTCTAAGGAGTTGGACCTGTGATGCAGGTACCCAGAAGTCTAAGGAGTTGGACCTGTGATGCAGGTACCCAGAAGTCTAAGGAGTTGGACCGGTGATGCAGGTACCCAGCAGTCTAAGGAGCTGTACCTGTGATGCAGGTACCCAGCAGTCTAAGGAGTTGGACCTGTGATGCAGGTACCCAGCAGTCTAAGGAGTTGGACCTGTGATGCAGGTACCCAGCAGTCTAAGGAGTTGGACCTGTGATGCAGGTACCCAGCAGTCTAAGGAGTTGGACCTGTGATGCAGGTACCCAGCAGTCTAAGGAGTTGGACCTGTGATGCAGGTACCCAGCAGTCTAAGGAGTTGGACCTGTGATGCAGGTACCCAGCAGTCTAAGGAGCTGGACCTGTGATGCAGGTACCCAGCAGTCTAAGGAGTTGGACCTGTGATGCAGGTACCCAGAAGTCTAAGGAGTTGGACCTGTGATGCAGGTACCCAGCAGTCTAAGGAGTTGGACCTGTGATGCAGGTACCCAGCAGTCTAAGGAGTTGGACCTGAGATGCAGGTACCCAGCAGTCTAAGGAGTAGGACCTGTGATGCAGGTACCCAGCAGTCTAAGGAGTTGGACCTGTGATGCAGGTACCCAGAAGTCTAAGGAGCTGTACCTGTGATGCAGGTACCCAGAAGTCTAAGGAGCTGTACCTGTGATGCAGGTACCCAGAAGTCTAAGGAGTAGGACCTGTGATGCAGGTACCCAGCAGTCTAAGGAGTTGGACCTGTGATGCAGGTACCCAGAAGTCTAAGGAGTTGGACCTGTGATGCAGGTACCCAGAAGTCTAAGGAGTTGGACCTGTGATGCTGGTACCCAGCAGTCTAAGGAGTTGGACCTGTGATGCAGGTACCTAGCAGTCTAAGGAGTTGGACCTGTGATGCAGGTACCCAGAAGTCTAAGGAGTAGGACCTGTGATGCAGGTACCTAGCAGTCTAAGGAGTTGGACCTGTGATGCAGGTACCCAGAAGTCTAAGGAGTAGGACCTGTGATGCAGGTACCCAGAAGTCTAAGGAGTTGGAGCTGTGATGCAGGTACCCAGAAGTCTAAGGAGTTGGACATGTGATGCAGGTATCCAGCAGTCTAAGGAGTTGGAGCTGTGATGCAGGTACCCAGAAGTCTAAGGAGTTGGACCTGTGATGCAGGTACCCAGCAGTCTAAGGAGTTGGAGCTGTGATGCAGGTACCCAGAAGTCTAAGGAGTTGTACCTGTGATGCAGGTACCCAGCAGTCTAAGGAGTTGGACCTGTGGTCAGATTCGAATCACGGGCCGGATGCTGGGAAACAAATGGGCGGAATTAATCTGATAACTGGAGGGCACCTGGGTTCACATCCTCAAAATATTCCCCTTCCGTTGGGCCCTTGAGCAAGGCCCTTAACCCCACAACAAGCTGTCTATCCAGGAAAGCTGCACTGCAGCTTGAAAATGTGCTTGTCTCGGCTGTATGTGTGAGGTCTGCTGTTTGGAGGGAGGGGTTGAGAACGAAGCAGAGAACAGTTGTTCACTGTAACTAATGGACAGAGTACATTGTATTGTATTGTGTTGTGTTGTGTTGTATTGTGTTGTGTTGTATTGTATTGTATTGTATTGTATTGTATTGTATTGTATTGGGTTGTGTTGTGTTGTGTTGTGTTGTGTTGTATTGTATTGTATTGTATTGTATTGTATTGTATTGTATTGTATTGGGTTGTGTTGTGTTGTGTTGTATTGTATTGTATTGTATTGTATTTTATTGGGTTGTGTTGTGTTGTATTGTATTGTATTGTATTGTATTGTAATGTATTGTATTGTATTGGGTTGTGTTGTGTTGTATTGTAAACAACCAGAGTTGATGTTGGTCATCATTCAAGCAAACAAATGCCAGCAGTGCATATTTCCATATTTGCATTTAATGACAAATTATATTATTTTATCCATTATGTTATTGTTTATTTTAAGCAATAAGATCCAAGGGGGTGTGGCCAATATACCACAAACCCCCGAGGTGCCTTATTGCTATTAGAAACTGGTGGCCAAGGTAACTAGAGCAGTAAAGAATACATGTTTTGTCATAACCGTGGTATACGGTCTGTTATTCCACAGCTTTCAGCCAATCAGCATTCAGGGCTCGAAGGACCCAGTTAATTATATACTTAGCTCAAAGTATTACAGCCATAATTCAGAAATGGCACCATTTTGGTTCCGTGAAGAAGAACCTCTAAGGTTCTTATGAAAGAACCCTATAAGAGGGTTCTTTATAGAACCTTTAGGGGTTCCATATGAAGCCTTTTTGGATTCTATAAGGAACCAAATTTTTTTCCATCTCCCTCTTTCTCTTTGCCCCCCTCCTCGTCCTCCTCCTCCTCCCCTTCTCCTCCTTCTCCTCCTCCTCTCTCCTCCACCTCCTTTTCTTCCTGTCTCCTCCTCTCTCCTCCTCCTCCTCCACCACCTCTTCTTCCTGTCTCCTCCTCGTCCTCCGCATCTCTCCTCCACCTCCTCTTCTTCCTGTCGGCTCCTCTCTCCTCCTCTTCCACCTCCTCCTCTTCTTCCTGTCTCCTCCTCCTCCTCCTTCTCTCTCCTCCACCTACTCTTCTTCCTGTCTCCTCCTCCTCTCTCCTCCTCCTCCTCCACCTACTCCTCTTCCTCTTCTTCCTGTCTCCTTCTCCTCCTCTTCTTCCTGACTCCTCCTCCTTTCTCCTCTTCTTCCTGACTCCTCCACCTCCTCCTCTCTCCTCCACCTTACCTTCTTCCTGTCTCCTCCTCCTCCTCCTCCACCTCCTCTTCTTCCTGTCTCCTCCTCCTTCTCCTCTTCTTCCTGTCTCCTCCTCCTCCTCCTCCAACTCCTCTTCTTCCTGTCTCCTCCTCCTCCTCCTCCTCCTCCTCCTCCAACTCCTCTTCTTCCTGTCTCCTCCTCCTCCTCCTCCTCCTCCTCCTCCTCCTCTCTCCTCCACCTCCTCTTCTTCCTGTCTCCTCCTCCTCCTATCCTCCTCCTCCTCCTCCACCTCCTCCTCTTCCTCTTCTTCCTGTCTCCTCCTCTTCCCTCTTCTTCCTGTATCCTCCTCCTCTTCCTCCTCCTCCTCTTCTTCCTGTCTACTCCTCCTCCTCCTCTTCTCTCCTCCTCTACATCTCCCTGCCGAGCCGACCTCAACTTGAAGTGCATCACCATTTACAGCCTAGCTGTCATTATTATTTTAACAACGGAGCGTTCCACTCTGTATGAGTGGTTAACACCGCGGCCTGGTCTGCCTGCCTCTCTGAACAGCATTAGCTTTTCCCACAAGGACAGACCACTAGGAACATGGTGGAAGGTTGTAATGAATACTAGAACAATACAGATTTATGGTCAACGTCCCTGTACAACACACACACACACACACACACACACACACACACACACACACACACACACACACACACACACACACACACACACACACACACACACCGAAGTAGACGTAGAACACCTCACACACACACACACACACACACACACACACACACCGAAGTAGACGTTTCTTCAGATTATAGAAACAGAGAGGAGAGGAGAGGAGAGGAGAGGAGAGGAGAGGAGAGGAGAGGAGAGGAGAGGAGAGGAGAGGAGAGGAGAGGAGAGGAGAGGAGAGGAGAGGAGAGGAGAGGAGAGGAGAGGAGAGGAGAGGTCTCTTCAGATATAGAAACAGAGATTAGAGGAGAGATCTCTTCAGATTACAGAAACAGAGAGGAGAGGAGAGGTCTCTTCAGATTACAGAAACAGAGAGGAGAGGAGAGGTCTCTACAGATTACAGAAACAGAGATTAGAGGAGAGATCTCTTCAGATTACAGAAACAGAGAAGAGAGGAGAGGTCTCTTCAGATTACAGAAACAGAGAGGAGAGGAGAGGTCTCTCCAGATTACAGAAACAGAGTGGAGCGGAGAGGTCTCTACAGATTACAGAAACAGAGAGGAGAGGAGAGGTCTCTACAGATTACAGAAACAGAGAGGAGAGGTCTCTACAGATTACAGAAACAGAGAGGAGAGGAGAGGAGAGGTATCTACAGATTACAGAAACAGAGAGGAGAGGAGAGGAGAGGTCTCTTCAGATTACAGAAACAGAGAGGAGAGGAGAGGTCTCTTCAGATTACAGAAACAGAGAGGAGAGGAGAGGTCTCTTCAGATTACAGAAACAGAGAGGAGAGGTCTCTACAGATTACAGAAACAGAGAGGAGAGGAGAGGTCTCTTCTGATTACAGAAACAGAGAGGAGAGGAGAGGAGAGGAGAGGTCTCTACAGATTACAGAAACAGAGAGGAGAGGAGAGGAGAGGTCTCTACAGATTACAGAAACAGAGAGGAGAGGAGAGGAGAGGAGAGGTCTCTACAGATTACAGAAACAGAGAGGAGAGGAGAGGAGAGGTCTCTACAGATTACAGAATCAGAGAGGAGAGGAGAGGTCTCTTCAGATTACAGAAACAGAGAGGAGAGGAGAGGAGAGGTCTCTACAGATTACAGAAACAGAGAGGAGAGGAGAGGTCTCTTCAGATAACAGAAACAGAGAGGAGAGGGGAGGAGAGGTCTCTTCAGATTACAGAAACAGACAGGAGAGGTCTCTACAGATTACAGAAACAGAGAGGAGAGGAGAGGAGAGGTCTCTACAGATTACAGAAACAGAGAGGAGAGGAGAGGTCTCTTCAGATTACAGAAACAGAGAGGAGAGGAGAGGAGAGGTCTCTTCAGATTACAGAAACAGAGAGGAGAGGAGAGGTCTCTTCAGATTACAGAAACAGAGAGGAGAGGAGAGGTCTCTACAGATTACAGAAACAGAGAGGAGAGGAGAGGTCTCTACAGATTACAGAAACAGAGAGGAGAGGAGAGGTCTCTACAGATTACAGAAACAGAGAGGAGAGGTCTCTTCAGATTATAGAAACAGATGGGAGAGGAGAGGTATCTTCAGATTACAGAAACAGAGGGGAGAGGAGAGGTCTCTTCAGATTATAGAAACAGAGAGGAGAGGAGAGGTTTCTTCAGATTACAGAAACAGAGAGGAGAGGAGAGGTCTCTACAGATTACAGAAACAGAGAGGAGAGGAGAGGTCTCTACAGATTACAGAAACAGAGGGGAGAGGAGAGGTCTCTTCAGATTACAGAAACAGAGAGGAGAGGAGAGGAGAGGAGAGGTCTCTACAGATTACAGAAACAGAGAGGAGAGGAGAGGTCTCTACAGATTACAGAAACAGAGGGGAGAGGAGAAGTCTCTTCAGATTACAGAAACAGAGAGGAGAGGAGAGGTCTCTTCAGATTACAGAATCAGAGAGGAGAGGAGAGGTCTCTTCAGATTACAGAAACAGAGAGGAGCGGAGAAGTCTCTACAGATTACAGAAACAGAGAGGAGAGTAGAGGTCTCTACAGATTACAGAAACAGAGAGGAGAGGAGAGGAGAGGAGAGGAGAGGAGAGGAGAGGAGAGGAGAGGAGAGGAGAGGAGAGGAGAGGTCTCTTCAGATTACAGAAACAGAGAGGAGAGGAGAGGAGAGGTCTCTTCAGATTACAGAAACAGAGAGGAGAGGAGAGGTCTCTTCAGATTACAGAAACAGAGAGGAGAGGAGAGGAGAGGTCTCTACAGATTACAGAAACAGAGAGGAGAGGAGAGGAGAGGTCTCTACAGATTACAGAAACAGAGAGGAGAGTAGAGGAGATGTCTCTTCAGATTACAGAAACAGAGAGGAGAGGAGACGTCTCTACAGATTACAGAAACAGAGAGGAGAGGAGAGGTCTCTACAGATTACAGAAACAGAGAGGAGAGGAGAGGAGAGGTCTCTACAGATTACAGAAACAGAGAGGAGAGGAGAGGTCTCTACAGATTACAGAAACAGAGAGGAGAGGAGAGGTCTCTACAGATTACAGAAACAGAGAGGAGAGGAGAGGAGAGGTCTCTACAGATTACAGAAACAGAGAGGAGAGGAGAGGAGAGGTCTCTACAGATTACAGAAACAGAGAGGAGAGGTCTCTACAGATTACAGAAACAGAGAGGAGAGGAGAGGAGAGGTCTCTACAGATTACAGAAACAGAGAGGAGAGGAGAGGAGAGGAGAGGTCTCTACAGATTACAGAAACAGAGAGGAGAGGAGAGGAGAGGTCTCTACAGATTACAGAATCAGAGAGGAGAGGAGAGGTCTCTTCAGATTACAGAAACAGAGAGGAGAGGAGAGGAGAGGTCTCTACAGATTACAGAAACAGAGAGGAGAGGAGAGGTCTCTTCAGATAACAGAAACAGAGAGGAGAGGAGAGGAGAGGAGAGGTCTCTTCAGATTACAGAAACAGAGAGGAGAGGTCTCTACAGATTACAGAAACAGAGAGGAGAGGAGAGGAGAGGTCTCTACAGATTACAGAAACAGAGAGGAGAGGAGAGGTCTCTTCAGATTACAGAAACAGAGAGGAGAGGAGAGGAGAGGAGAGGTCTCTTCAGATTACAGAAACAGAGAGGAGAGGAGAGGTCTCTTCAGATTACAGAAACAGAGAGGAGAGGAGAGGTCTCTACAGATTACAGAAACAGAGAGGAGAGGAGAGGTCTCTACAGATTACAGAAACAGAGAGGAGAGGAGAGGAGAGGTCTCTACAGATTACAGAAACAGAGAGGAGAGGAGAGGTCTCTTCAGATTATAGAAACAGATGGGAGAGGAGAGGTATCTTCAGATTACAGAAACAGAGGGGAGAGGAGAGGTCTCTTCAGATTACAGAAACAGAGAGGAGAGGAGAGGAGAGGAGAGGTCTCTACAGATTACAGAAACAGAGAGGAGAGGAGAGGTCTCTACAGATTACAGAAACAGAGGGAGAGGAGAAGTCTCTTCAGATTACAGAAACAGAGAGGAGAGGAGAGGTCTCTTCAGATTACAGAATCAGAGAGGAGAGGAGAGGTCTCTTCAGATTACAGAAACAGAGAGGAGCGGAGAGGTCTCTACAGATTACAGAAACAGAGAGGAGAGGAGAGGTCTCTACAGATTACAGAAACAGAGAGGAGAGGAGAGGAGAGGAGAGGAGAGAAGAGGAGAGGAGAGGAGAGGAGAGGAGAGGAGAGGAGAGGAGAGGAGAGGAGAGGAGAGGAGAGGTCTCTTCAGATTACAGAAACAGAGAGGAGAGGAGTGGTCTCTACAGATTACAGAAACAGAGAGGAGAGGAGAGGTCTCTACAGATTACAGAAACAGAGGGGAGAGGAGAGGTCTCTTCAGATTACAGAAACAGAGAGGAGAGGAGAGGAGAGGAGAGGTCTCTACAGATTACAGAAACAGAGAGGAGAGGAGAGGTCTCTACAGATTACAGAAACAGAGGGAGAGGAGAAGTCTCTTCAGATTACAGAAACAGAGAGGACAGGAGAGGTCTCTTCAGATTACAGAATCAGAGAGGAGAGGAGAGGTCTCTTCAGATTACAGAAACAGAGAGGAGCGGAGAGGTCTCTACAGATTACAGAAACAGAGAGGAGAGGAGAGGTCTCTACAGATTACAGAAACAGAGAGGAGAGGAGAGGAGAGGAGAGGAGAGGAGAGGAGAGGAGAGGAGAGGAGAGGAGAGGAGAGGAGAGGAGAGGAGAGGAGAGGAGAGGAGAGGAGAGGAGAGGAGAGGAGAGGAGAGGAGAGGAGAGGAGAGGTCTCTTCAGATTACAGAAACAGAGAGGAGAGGAGAGGAGAGGTCTCTTCAGATTACAGAAACAGAGAGGAGAGGAGAGGTCTCTACAGATTACAGAAACAGAGAGGAGAGGAGAGGAGAGGTCTCTACAGATTACAGAAACATAGAGGAGAGTAGAGGAGATGTCTCTTCAGATTACAGAAACAGAGAGGAGAGGAGACGTCTCTACAGATTACAGAAACAGAGAGGAGAGGTCTCTACAGATTACAGAAACAGAGAGGAGAGGAGAGGTCTCTACAGATTACAGAAACAGAGAGGAGAGGAGAGGAGAGGTCTCTACAGATTACAGAAACAGAGAGGAGAGGTCTCTACAGATAACAGAAACAGAGAGGAGAGGAGAGGAGAGGTCTCTACAGATTACAGAAACAGAGAGGAGAGTAGAGGAGAGGAGAGGAGAGGAGAGGTCTCTACAGATTACAGAAACAGAGAGCAGAGGAGAGGAGAGGAGAGGTCTCTACAGATTACAGAAACAGAGAGGAGAGGAGAGGAGAGGTCTCTACAGATTATAGAAGATTATCATACTACTATGACTGACCCTGTAAAACAACACCTATCATACTACTATGACTGACCCTGTAAAACAACACCTATCACACTACTATGACTGACCCTGTAAAACAACACCTATCACACTACTATGACTGACCCTGTAAAACAACACCTATCATACTACTATGACTGACCCTGTAAAACAACACCTATCATACTACTATGACTGACCCTGTAAAACAACACCTATCATACTACTATGACTGACCCTGTAAAACAACACCTATCATACTACTATGACTGACCCTGTAAAACAACACCTATCATACTACTATGACTGACCCTGTAAAACAACACCTATCATACTACTATGACTGACCCTGTAAAACAACACCTATCATACTACTATGACTGACCCTGTAAAACAACACCTATCACACTACTATGACTGACCCTGTAAAACAACACCTATCATACTACTATGACTGACCCTGTAAAACAACACCTATCGTACCACTATGACTGACCATGTACAACAACACCTATCATACTACTATGACTGACCCTGTACAACAACACCTATCATACTACTATGACTGACCCTGTAAAACAACACCTATCGTACTACTATGACTGACCATGTAAAACAACACATTACACTGCACCTATCATACTACTATGACTGACCCTGTAATACAACACCTATCACACTACTATGACTGACACTGTAAAACAACACCTATCACACTACTATGACTGACCCTGTACAACAACACCTATCACACTACTATGACTGACCCAGTAAAACAACACCTATCATACTACTATGACTGACCCTGTAAAACAACACCTATCACACTACTATGACTGACCCTGTAAAACAACACCTATCACACTACTATGACTGACCCTGTAAAACAACACCTATCATACTACTATGACTGACCCTGTAAAACAACACCTATCATACTACTATGACTGACCCTGTAAAACAACACCTATCATACTACTATGACTGACCCTGTAAAACAACACCTATCATACTACTATGACTGACCCTGTAAAACAACACCTATCATACTACTATGACTGACCCTGTAAAACAACACCTATCATACTACTATGACTGACCCTGTAAAACAACACCTATCATACTACTATGACTGACCCTGTAAAACAACACCTATCACACTACTATGACTGACCCTGTAAAACAACACCTATCATACTACTATGACTGACCCTGTAAAACAACACCTATCGTACCACTATGACTGACCATGTACAACAACACCTATCATACTACTATGACTGACCCTGTACAACAACACCTATCATACTACTATGACTGACCCTGTAAAACAACACCTATCGTACTACTATGACTGACCATGTAAAACAACACATTACACTGCACCTATCATACTACTATGACTGACCCTGTAAAACAACACCTATCACACTACTATGACTGACACTGTAAAACAACACCTATCACACTACTATGACTGACCCTGTACAACAACACCTATCACACTACTATGACTGACCCAGTAAAACAACACCTATCATACTACTATGACTGACCCTGTACAACAACACCTATCACACTACTATGACTGACCCAGTAAAACAACACCTATCATACTACTATGACTGACCCTGTAAAACAACACCTATCATACTACTATGACTGACCCTGTACAACAACACCTATCACACTACTATGACTGACCCTGTAAAACAACACCTATCATACTACTATGACTGACCCTGTACAACAACACCTATCACACTACTATGACTGACCCTGTAAAACAACACCTATCATACTACTATGACTGACCCTGTAGAACAACACCTATCACACTACTATGACTGACCCTGTAAAACAACACCTATCACACTACTATGACTGACCATGTAAAACAACACCTATCACACTACTATGACTGACCCTGTAAAACAACACCTATCACACTACTATGACTGACCCTGTAAAACAACACCTATCACACTACTATGACTGACCCTGTAAAACAACACCTATCATACTACTATGACTGACCATGTAAAACAACACCTATCATACTACTATGACTGACCCTGTACAACAACACCTATCACACTACTATGACTGACCCTGTAAAACAACACCTATCATACTACTATGACTGACCCTGTACAACAACACCTATCACACTACTATGACTGACCCTGTAAAACAACACCTATCATACTACTATGACTGACCCTGTACAACAACACCTATCACACTACTATGACTGACCCTGTAAAACAACACCTATCATACTACTATGACTGACCCTGTACAACAACACCTATCATACTACTATGACTGACCCTGTAAAACAACACCTATCATACTACTATGACTGACCCTGTAAAACAACACCTATCATACTACTATGACTGACCCTGTAAAACAACACCTATCTTACTACTATGACTGACCCTGTACAACAACACCTATCATACTACTATGACTGACCCTGTAAAACAACACCTATCATACTACTATGACTGACCCTGTAAAACAACACCTATCTTACTACTATGACTGACCATGTACAACAACACCTATCATACTACTATGACTGACCCTGTAAAACAACACCTATCACACTACTATGACTGACCATGTAAAACAACACCTATCTTACTACTATGACTGACCATGTACAACAACACCTATCATACTACTATGACTGACCCTGTAAAACAACACCTATCATACTACTATGACTGACCATGTAAAACACCACCTATCATACTACTATGACTGACCCTGTAAAACAACACCTATCATACTACTATGACTGACCCTGTAAAACAACACCTATCATACTACTATGACTGACCCTGTAGAACAACACCTATCACACTACTATGACTGACCCTGTAAAACAACACCTATCACACTACTATGACTGACCCTGTAAAACAACACCTATCACAATACTATGACTGACCCTGTAAAACAACACCTATCATACTACTATGACTGACCATGTAAAACAACACCTATCATACTACTATGACTGACCCTGTACAACAACACCTATCACACTACTATGACTGACCCTGTAAAACAACACCTATCATACTACTATGACTGACCCTGTACAACAACACCTATCATACTACTATGACTGACCCTGTACAACAACACCTATCATACTACTATGACTGACCCTGTACAACAACACCTATCACACTACTATGACTGACCCTGTAAAACAACACCTATCATACTACTATGACTGACCCTGTACAACAACACCTATAATAATATATCCCATTTAGCAGACGCTTTTGTCCAAAGCGACTTACAAGTCGGCTGGGGCCACTACTTTTACATATGGGTGGCCCCAGCGGGAATCGAACCCACGACGCTTGGAGTTGCAAGCGCCATGCTCTACCGACTGACCCTGTAAACAACACCTATCATACTACTATGACTGACCCTGTAAAACAACACCTATCATACTACTATGACTGACCATGTAAAACACCACCTATCTTACTACTATGACTGACCATGTACAACAACACCTATCGTACTACTATGACTGACCCTGTACAACAACACCTATCATACTACTATGACTGACCCTGTACAACAACACCTATCATACTACTATGACTGACCCTGTACAACAACACCTATTATACTACTATGACTGACCCTGTACAACAACACCTATCATACTACTATGACTGACCCTGTACAACAACACCTATCATACTACTATGACTGACCCTGTAAAACAACACCTATTATACTACTATGACTGACCATGTAAAACAACACCTATCACACTACTATGACTGACACTGTAAAACATCACCTATCATACTACTATGACTGACCCTGTAAAACAACACCTATCACACTACTATGACTGACCCTGTAAAACAACACCTATTATACTACTATGACTGACCATGTAAAACAACACCTATCATACTACTATGACTGACCCTGTAAAACAACACCTATCATACTACTATGACTGACCCTGTAAAACAACACCTATCACACTACTATGACTGACCCTGTAAAACAACACCTATCACACTACTATGACTGACCATGTAAAACAACACCTATCATACTACTATGACTGACCCTGTAAAACAACACCTATCATACTACTATGACTGACCATGTAAAACAACACCTATCATACTACTATGACTGACCCTGTAAAACAACACCTATCATACTACTATGACTGACCCTGTAAAACAACACCTATTATACTACTATGACTGACCCTGTAAAACAACACCTATGATACTACTAAAAATAAACATAGTGCACTACTTTAGACCAGAGCCCATAGGGCCGTAGTGCACTATATAGGGGATAGGGTTCCATAGGGCTCTGGTCTAAAGTAGTGCACTATATAGGGAATAGGGTTCCATAGGGCTCTGGTCTAAAGTAGTGCACTATATAGGGGATAGTGTGCTCTTTGGGCTCTGGTCTAAAGTAGTGCACTATATAGGGGATAGGGTGCTCTATGGGCTCTGGTCTAAAGTAGTGCACTATATAGGGGATAGGGTGCTCTATGGGCTCTGGTCTAAAGCAGTGCACTATATAGGGGATAGGGTGCTCTATGG
>NC_088218.1:3233917-3243917 GCF_036934945.1 Oncorhynchus masou masou | reverse complement strand
TCTCCCAAGTGGTCATTCTCTCTCTCTCCCCTTACCCATCTATCTATCGCCTCCTTTGAATTCCATGCTGTCACAGTTACCAGCCCTTTCAAGCTTAACATTCTTATCATTTATCGCCCTCCAGGTTCCCTCGGAGAGTTCATCAATGAGCTTGATGCCTTGATAAGCTCCTTTCCTGAGGACGGCTCACCTCTCACAGTCCTGGGCGACTTTAACCTCCCCACGTCTACCTTTGACTCATTCCTCTCTGCCTCCTTCTTTCCACTCCTCTCCTCTTTTGACCTCACCCTCTCACCTTCCCCCCTACTCACAAGGCAGGCAATACGCTCGACCTCATCTTTACTAGATGCTGTTCTTCCACTAACCTCACTGCAACTCCCCTCCAAGTCTCCGACCACTACCTTGTATCCTTTTCCCTCTCGCTCTCATCCAACACTTCCCACACTGCCCCTACTCGGATGGTATCGCGCCGTCCCAACCTTCGCTCTCTCTCCCCCGCTACTCTTTCCTCTTCCATCCTTTCATCTCTTCCCTCTGCTCATACCTTCTCCAACCTTTCTCCTGACTCTGCCTCCTCAACCCTCCTCTCTTCCCTTTCTGCATCCTTTGACTCTCTATGTCCCCTATCCTCCAGGCCGGCTCGGTCCTCCCCTCCCGCTCCGTGGCTCGATGACTCATTGCGAGCTCACAGAACAGAGCTCCGGGCAGCCGAGCGGAAATGGAGGAAAACCCGCCTCCCTGCGGACCTGGCATCCTTTCACTCCCTCCTCTCTACATTTTCCTCCTCTGTCTCTGCTGCTAAAGCCACCTTCTACCACTCTAAATTCCAAGCATCTGCCTCTAACCCTAGGAAGCTCTTTGCCACCTTCTCCTCCCTTCTGAATCCTCCTCCCCCCCCCCCCCTCCTCCCTCTCTGCAGATGACTTCGTCAACCATTTTGAAAAGAAGGTCGACGACATCCGATCCTCGTTTGCTAAGTCAAACGACACCGCTGGTTCTGCTCACACTGCCCTACCCTGTGCTCTGACCTCTTTCTCCCCCTCTCTCCAGATGAAATCTCGCTTCTTGTGACGGCCGGCCGCCCAACAACCTGCCCGCTCGACCCTATCCCCTCCTCTCTCCTCCAGACCATTTCCGGGGACCTTCTCCCTTACCTCACCTCGCTCATCAACTCATCCCTGACCGCTGGCTACGTCCCTTCCATCTTCAAGAGAGCGAGAGTTGCACCCCTTCTGAAGAAACCTACACTCGATCCCTCCGATGTCAACAACTACAGACCAGTATCCCTTCTTTCTTTTCTCTCCAAAACTCTTGAACGTGCCGTCCTTGGCCAGCTCTCCCTCTATCTCTCTCAGAATGACCTTCTTGATCCAAATCAGTCAGGTTTCAAGACTAGTCATTCAACTGAGACTGCTCTTCTCTGCATCACGGAGGCGCTCCGCACTGCTAAAGCTAACTCTCTCTCCTCTGCTCTCATCCTTCTAGACCTATCGGCTGCCTTCGACACTGTGAACCATCAGATCCTCCTCTCCACCCTCTCCGAGTTGGGCATCTCCGGCGCGGCCCACGCTTGGATTGCGTCCTACCTGACAGGTCGCTCCTACCAGGTGGCGTGGCGAGAATCTGTCTCCTCGCCACGCGCTCTCACCACTGGTGTCCCCCAGGGCTCTGTTCTAGGCCCTCTCCTATTCTCGCTATACACCAAGTCACTTGGCTCTGTCATAACCTCACATGGTCTCTCCTATCATTGCTATGCAGACGACACACAATTAATCTTCTCCTTTCCCCCTTCTGATGACCAGGTGGCGAATCGCATCTCTGCATGTCTGGCAGACATATCAGTGTGGATGACGGATCACCACCTCAAGCTGAACCTCGGCAAGACGGAGCTGCTCTTCCTCCCGGGGAAGGACTGCCCGTTCCATGATCTCGCCATCACGGTTGACAACTCCACTGTGTCCTCCTCCCAGAGCGCTAAGAACCTTGGCGTGATCCTGGACAACACCCTGTCGTTCTCAACCAACATCATGGCGGTGGCCCGTTCCTGTAGGTTCATGCTCTACAACATCCGCAGAGTACGACCCTGCCTCACCCAGGAAGCGGCGCAGGTCCTAATCCAGGCACTTGTCATCTCCCGTCTGGATTACTGCAACTCGCTGTTGGCTGGGCTCCCTGCCTGTGCCATTAAACCCCTACAACTCATCCAGAACGCCGCAGCCCGTCTGGTGTTCAACCTTCCCAAGTTCTCTCACGTCACCCCGCTCCTCCGCTCTCTCCACTGGCTTCCAGTTGAAGCTCGCATCCGCTACAAGACCATGGTGCTTGCCTACGGAGCTGTGAGGGGAACGGCACCGCAGTACCTCCAGGCTCTGATCAGGCCCTACACCCAAGCAAGGGCACTGCGTTCATCCTCCTCTGGCCTGCTCGCCTCCCTGCCATTGAGGAAGTACAGTTCCCGCTCAGCCCAGTCAAAACTGTTCGCTGCTCTGGCCCCCCAATGGTGGAACAAACTCCCTCACGACGCCAGGACAGCGGAGTCAATCACCACCTTCCGGAGACACCTGAAACCCCACCTCTTCAAGGAATACCTAGGATAGGATAAGTAATCCTTCTCCCCCCCCCCCCCCCCCCCCCTTAATGACTTAGATGCACTATTGTAAAGTGGCTGTTCCACTGGATGTCAGAAGGTGAATTCACCAATTTGTAAGTCGCTCTGGATAAGAGCGTCTGCTAAATGACTTAAATGTAAATGTAAATGTAAATGAGAGGAGAGGAGAGGAGAGGAGAGGAGAGGAGAGGAGAGGAGAGGAGAGGAGAGGAGAGGAGAGGAGAGGAGAGGAGAGGAGGAGAAGAGAGGTGAAACATGTCTCTCACCTTTACTAATATTCTGATATATAATATATAAACCTGAGCAGAAAGAAGAAGAAAAACGAGCAGTATCGTTATCACGGTTTGAGTTTCTCCTTTGGGAGAGGAGAGGGGAGGGCAGAGCGAGGGAGAGGGAGAGGAGAGGAGAGGAGAGGAGAGGAGAGGAGAGGAGAGGAGAGGAGAGGAGAGGAGAGGAGAGGAGAAGAGAAGAGAGGAGAGGAGAAGAGAGGAGAGGAGAGGAGAGAAGAGAAGAGGAGAACCTTAGAGCACTCAAGACGTGCTCCCTGTTGGACCAATTACTACTTGAGCTAGAAGTTCTCCGGGACCTCGGCTCCTACACTTATCCCAGACAGAACGAAGAGGTATTGTTTATATATTTTAATACCCTGATCCCATCTCTCTTTTTTCCTCCTGTCCGTTCACATCTCTGTAATTAGAGACACAGGATGCCGTCACCCACAGATCCTCTTAAACTTGGCATGACCTCCGGGACCTTTTTGTCCACAAGTCTCCACCCAGAAACAGGAAATAGTTGTTTTTCTTATATGTTCATTATACCCTTCTCCTGGGTATCTAAATATTATCTAGGTTACTCTTAGACTTCCCATGATGAACATAACATGGTAATGTCCTATAACGGTGGATGGTTTAATCCATCGTGTTTTTGGGACATTTTGAGATGTGACACCGATCTCATGTCACTGTGTAGCGTTGTTGGCAGGATGTTGTGAATCGGTTTCAAGTGCCTGTTTCCTGTTGTGTTTCCTGTTGCCATGCAGGACAATCTTTGCCCTTGTGAACTCGAATCACGCAAAACGCTGCGTCACACGTACAGCTGTTAGTTTCTGAGTCTGGATCTGGGCGCCCTTCACCGAACGCCAACACATCCGGGCCCGTCTGATTGGTCCAGAAACCGATGGGTTGGGCCAGAGTGGACGGAGAAGGATAGAACATTCTTCGTTGGGCTTTGACACTCTGATTGGTCCAGAAACCGATGGGTTGGGCCAGAGTGGACGGAGAAGGTTAGAACATTCTTCATTGGGCTTTGACAGTCTGATTGGTCCAGAAACCGATGGGTTGGGCCAGAGTGGACGGAGAAGGATAGAACATTCTTCGTTGGGCTTTGACACTCTGATTGGTCCAGAAACCGATGGGTTGGGCCAGAGTAGGAGAAGGTTAAAACATTCTTTGTTGGGCTTTGACACTCTGATTGGTCCAGAAACCGATGGGTTGGGCCAGAGTAGGAGAAGGTTAAAACATTCTTCGTTGGGCTTTGACACTCTGATTGGTTTCAGATGATTCGACCACTGATGACTTTGGTTCGTACGACCTCTCGTGACCCTTGTTTACCACAAACCGACTTCAACGATGGCAGTCTCGGACCGACGACCGTAGCCAATGACAGAGCAGCAGTAGAATTCAGTGTGAGTCGTCAGGATGAGCCAACCTTGACTCTCGAATCGAACTGAACACATCAACTCATATGCCTTGTTCATTTGTCATCGTTCATTTGTCATAGAATCTGTGGTGGTTCTATGACAAGTATTAGTGAGTTATAACTGTTCAATGATAGGCATTAGTGAGTTTAGACTGTTCTATGACAGGTAATAGTGTCTTATGACTGTTCTATGACAGGTAATAGTGTCTTATGACTGTTCTATGACAGGTACTAGTGTCTTATGACTATTCTATGACAGGTATTAGTGAGTTTTGACTGTTCTATGACATGTATTAGTGTCTTATGACTGTTCTATGACAGGTATTTGTGTCTTATGACTGTTGTATTACAGGTATTAGTGACTTATGACTGTTCTATTACAGGTATTAATGACTTATGACTGTTCTATGACAGGTATTAGTGAGTTATGACTGTTCTATGACAGGTATTAGTGTCTTATGACTGTTCTATGACAGGTATTAGTGTCTTATGACTGTTCTATGACAGGTATTAGTGTCTTATGACTGTTCTATGACAGGTATTAGTGACTTATGACTGTTCTATGACAGGTATTATTAACTAATGACTGTTCTATGACAGGTATTAGTGTCTTATGACTGTTCTATTACAGGTATTAATGACTTATGACTGTTCTATGACAGGTATTAGTGAGTTATGACTGTTCTATGACAGGTATTAGTGTCTTATGACTGTTCTATTACAGGTATTAATGACGTATGACTGTTCTATGACAGGTATTAGTGAGTTATGACTCTTCTATGACAGGTATTAGTGTCTTATGACTGTTCCATGACAGGTATTAGTGTCTTATGACTGTTCTATGACAGGTATTAGTGTCTTATGACTGTTCTATGACAGGTATTAGTGACTTATGACTGTTCTATGACAGGTATTATTGTCTTATGACTATTCTATGACAGGTATTAGTGTCTTATGACTGTTCTATGGCAGGTATTAGTGACGTATGACTGTTCTATGACAGGTATTAGTGACGTATGACTATACTATGACAGGTATTAGTGAGTTATGACAGTTCTATGACAGGTATTAGTGAGTTATGACTGTTCTATGACAGGTATTAGTGACGTATGACTGTTCTATGACAGGTATTAGTGACGTATGACTATTCTATGACAGGTATTAGTGAGTTATGGCAGTTCTATGACAGGTATTAGTGAGTTATGACTGTTCTATGACAGGTATTAGTGACTTATGACTGTTCTATGACAGGTATGAGTGACTTATGACTGTTCTATGACAGGTATTAGTGAGTTATGACAGTTCAACCTGATGTCACGTGACCTTCACCTGGAGCCATGGCTGCGTCGCAGATGATACCCTATTCTCTATGTAGCACACTGATAGGAGACAGAGATACTCAACACCACCACAGCAGCACTGATAGGAGACAGAGATACTCAACACCACCACAGCAGCACTGATAGGAGACAGAGATACTCAACACCACCACAGCAGCACTGATAGGAGACAGAGATACTCAACACCACCACAGCAGCACTGATAGGAGACAGAGATACTCAACACCACCACAGCAGCACTGATAGGAGACAGAGATACTCAACACCACACAGCAGCACTGATAGGAGACAGAGATACTCAACACCACCACAGCAGCACTGATAGGAGACAGAGATACTCAACACCACCACAGCAGCACTGATAGGAGACAGAGATACTCAACACCACCACAGCAGCACTGATAGGAGACAGAGATACTCAACACCACACAGCAGCACTGATAGGAGACAGAGATACTCAACACAACCACAGCAGCACTGATAGGAGACAGAGATACTCAACACCACCACAGCAGCACTGATAGGAGACAGAGATACTCAACACCACCACAGCAGCACTGATAGGAGACAGAGATACTCAACACCACCACAGCAGCACTGATAGGAGACAGGGACTCACAACAGGTCTGTATACGCAATCTGCTTTGGGATCTAAGTCTAGACCAATCAGAGAGGAGTACACAGGATGCCTCCAAAATGTCATCCTGCCCAGCAAGCGCATAACGTTCAGAGAACCATGTGGGTTTTTTTAAAAGCTTGTGTAGGGTAGGTTATTGGCCTTGGAACATTTTCAGAACGTTTAAGGAACTTGATTATAATGTTATTTTATTGGTATTTCGTTATTTTTAACAGATTGTTCACTAAAAGTTCAAAACATGATAGAAACGTTCTCAAACCGGTTGGACATCGGGAACGTTCCCAAATAATTCAGTGAACGTTTAAGAAACGTTTTTTGTTGTTGTGGGAAATATCCAGTACTTCAGTATTAACGTTTTTCTGCCCATTTCCTCAAAGTTATATTTAAAATCATGTTATTAGATCATTAAGAAAACTTTCCATAAAAAAAATAAAAAAAACATGAGTAATGTTCAAAGAACGTTTTAATAGTGTTATTCTGTTTTGTTAAACCTATAAGTTCTCAGCATCAACACAACTCTCTCTATTCTCTCTATGTTTAAGTGTGTTGAGGTGTATTTCTCGCGCCCACTAATTGGACACACTTGCTCTTAAGGACTGCTTGTTTCCTTTTGAAATATGGTCTGTTTGAATAAACAAAAAGGAACAGCTTTTTATGAGTTTAAAATAAATAATGTCATGATAGCTGAATGCTGGTGGTACAGTGGACTCCTTCCATGCAAAGAGGACAGAAGATCATTGGTTTGAATCTCACTGATGCCGTGCCACAATAAAAAATAGCAAAAATGTTGTTTGCATAATTAATGCCTAAGCAAATTCATTTCCATGTGTCCTATCTGTGCTGGGAATTTATGACAGTTAACCTAAGCTAGCAGTGTTTTTAAAAGTCTTATTGAAACATTCAGTGGTAAACTTTTAAGGATGTTGTTTTTTTTAACTCCAAATATCCAATAAGATACGTTCTGAGAACGTTAATAAAAAAAACATAAGAAAACGTAAGAACCTTCCTGCAACCTACAAATGTACATTCCCAGAACGGCCTAAATTTTCACTTCCCTCCTCAGAACGTTTTTAGTTTTTAAACGTTCTGTTTTACCGGTCAGGAAACGTATGGCTTCGTTCCCCAGAACCAATGGAAAACCAAAAACGTACGTTCCCACAACTTCTAAGGAACCAAATGTGCTAGCTGGGTATTCCCTAAAGGACCCATAGGGCATCTGGTCTAAAGTAGTGCACTATATAGGGAATAGGGTTCTATAGGGCTCTGGTCTAAAGTAGTGCACTATATAGGGAATAGGGTTCTATAGGGCTCTGGTCTAAAGTAGTGCACTATATAGGGAATAGGGTTCTATAGGGCTCTGGTCTAAAGTAGTGCACTACATAGGGAATAGGGTTCTATAGGGCTCTGGTCTAAAGTAGTGCACTATATATAGGGAATAGGGTTTTATAGGGCTCTGGTCTAAGTAGTGCACTATATAGGGAATAGGGTTCTATAGGGCTCTGGTCTAAAGTAGTGCACTATATAGGGAATAGGGTGGGAGACAACAACAGCACTCCAGAGGAGAGAGGGGAGAACAAATTATTATGTTATTGTAAACAGAATCAGATGCCACAATGATAAGAGGAGCCATCAGAAATGTATTGATGATATCTACAGGAGGGAATGACTGGGGATTGACCTTGGGAATGTATTGTTAATATCTACAGGAGGGAATGACTGGGGTTTGACCTTGGGAATGTATTGTTAATATCTACAGGAGGGAATGACTGGGGATTGACCTTGGGAATGTGTTGTTAATATCTACAGGAGGGAATGACTGGGGTTTGACCTTGGGAATGTGTTGTTAATATCTACAGGAGGGAATGACTGGGGTTTGACCTTGGGAATGTGTTGTTAATATCTACAGGAGGGAATGACTGGGGTTTGACCTTGGGAATGTGTTGTTAATATCTACAGGAGGGAATGACTGGGGTTTGACCTTGGGAATGTGTTGTTAATATCTACAGGAGGGAATGACTGGGGTTTGACCTTGGGAATGTGTTGTTAATATCTACAGGAGGGAATGACTGGGGTTTGACCTTGGGAATGTGTTGTTAATATCTACAGGAGGGAATGACTGGGGTTTGACCTTGGGAATGTGTTGTTAATATCTACAGGAGGGAATGACTGGGGTTTGACCTTGGGAATGGAATGTGTTGTTAATATATACAGGAGGGAATGACTGGGGTTTGACCTTGGGAATGTGTTGTTAATATATACAGGAGGGAATGACTGGGGTTTGACCTTGGGAATGTATTGTTAATATATACAGGAGGGAATGACTGGGGTTTGACCTTGGGAATGTGTTGTTAATATCTACAGGAGGGAATGACTGGGGTTTGACCTTGGGAATGTGTTGTTAATATCTACAGGAGGGAATGACTGGGGTTTGACCTTGGGAATGTGGTGTTAATATCTACAGGAGGGAATGACTGGGGTTTGACCTTGGGAATGTATTTGTAATATTTACAGGAGGGAATGACTGGGGTTTGACCTTGGGAATGGAATGTATTGTTAATATATACAGGAGGAAATGACTGGGGTTTGACCTTGGGAATGGAATGTATTGAAGGGATTGTAAATTAAGCCTTTTCGAGTATCCTTGTGTGTTGAATATAGTATCCTTGTGTGTTGAATATAGTATCCTTGTGTGTTGAATATAGTATCCTTGTGTGTTGAATATAGTATCCTTGTGTGTTGAATATAGTATCCTTGTGTGTTGAATATAGTATCCTTGTGTGTTGAATATAGTATCCTTGTGTGTTGAATATAGTATCCTTGTGTGTTGAATATAGTATCCTTGTGTGTTGAATATAGTATCCTTGTGTGTTGAATATAGTATCCTTGTGTGTTGAATATAGTATCCTTGTGTGTTGAATATAGTATCCTTGTGTGTTGAATATAGTATCCTTGTGTGTTGAATATAGTATCCTTGTGTGTTGAATATAGTATCCTTGTGTGTTGAATATAGTATCCTTGTGTGTTGAATATAGTATCCTTGTGTGTTGAATATAGTATCCTTGTGTGTTGAATATAGTATCCTTGTGTGTTGAATATAGTATCCTTGTGTGTTGAATATAGTATCCTTGTGTGTTGAATATAGTATCCTTGTGTGTTGAATATAGTATCCTTGTGTGTTGAATATAGTATCCTTGTGTGTTGAATATAGTATCCTTGTGTGTTGAATATAGTATCCTTGTGTGTTGAATATAGTATCCTTGTGTGTTGAATATAGTATCCTTGTGTGTTGAATATAGTATCCTTGTGTGTTGAATATAGTATCCTTGTGTGTTGAATATAGTATCCTTGTGTGTTGAATATAGTATCCTTGTGTGTTGAATATAGTATCCTTGTGTGTTGAATATAGTATCCTTGTGTGTTGAATATAGTATCCTTGTGTGTTGAATATAGTATCCTTGTGTGTTGAATATAGTATCCTTGTGTGTTGAATATAGTATCCTTGTGTGTTGAATATAGTATCCTTGTGTGTTGAATATAGTATCCTTGTGTGTTGAATATAGTATCCGTGTGTGTTGAATATAGTATCCTTGTGTGTTGAATATAGTATCCTTGTGTGTTGAATATAGTATCCTTGTGTGTTGAATATAGTATCCTTGTGTGTTGAATATAGTATCCTTGTGTGTTGAATATAGTATCCTTGTGTGTTGAATATAGTAT
>NC_088218.1:3223917-3228917 GCF_036934945.1 Oncorhynchus masou masou | reverse complement strand
GGTGCATCTATTCCTCTACCTCTCCCCAGGGGGTGTATCTATTCCTCTACCTCTCCCCCCTCTACCTCTCCCCCCTCTACCTCTCCCCGGGGGGGTTGCATCTATTCCTCTACCTCTCCCCAGGGGGTGCATCTATTCCTCTACCTCTCCCCAGGGGGTGCATCTATTCCTCTACCTCTCCCCAGGGGGTGCATCTATTCCTCTACCTCTCCCCCCTCTACCTCTCCCCAGGGGGTGTATCTATTCCTCTACCTCTCCCAAGGGGGTGCATCTATTCCTCTACCTCTCCCCAGGGGGTGCATCTATTCCTCTACCTCTCCCCAGGGGGTGTATCTATTCCTCTACCTCTCCCCCCTCTACCTCTCCCCCCTCTACCTCTCCCCAGGGGGTGCATCTATTCCTCTACCTCTCCCCAGGGGGTGCATCTATTCCTCTACCTCTCCCCAGGGGGTTGCATCTATTCCTCTACCTCTCCCCAGGGGGTGCATCTATTCCTCTACCTCTCCCCAGGGGTACATCTATTCCTCTACCTCTCTCCCCCCTCTACCTCTCCCCAGGGGGTGCATCTATTCCTCTACCTCTCCCCAGGGGGTGCATCTATTCCTCTACCTCTCCCCAGGGGTACATCTATTCCTCTACCTCTCTCCCCCCTCTACCTCTCCCCAGGGGGTGCATCTATTCCTCTACCTCTCCCCGGGGGGGTTGCATCTATTCCTCTACCTCTCCCCAGGGGGTGCATCTATTCCTCTACCTCTCCCCAGGGGGTGCATCTATTCCTCTACCTCTCCCCAGGGGGTGCATCTATTCCTCTACCTCTCCCCGGGGGGGTTGCATCTATTCCTCTACCTCTCCCCAGGGGGTGCATCTATTCCTCTACCTCTCCCCGGGGGGGTTGCATCTATTCCTCTACCTCTCCCCAGGGGGTACATCTATTCCTCTACCTCTCCCCAGGGGGTGCATCTATTCCTCTACCTCTCCCCAGGGGGTACATCTATTCCTCTACCTCTCTCCCCCCTCCTCTACCTCTCCCCAGGGGGTACATCTATTCCTCTACCTCTCCCCAGGGGGTGCATCTATTCCTCTACCTCTCCCCAGGGGGTACATCTATTCCTCTACCTCTCTCCCCCCTCCTCTACCTCTCCCCAGGGGGTGCATCTATTCCTCTACCTCTCCCCAGGGGGTACATCTATTCCTCTACCTCTCTCCCCCCTCCTCTACCTCTCCCCAGGGGGTACATCTAATCCTCTACCTCTCCCCAGGGGGTACATCTATTCCTCTGCCTCTCCCCAGGGGGTACATCTAATCCTCTACCTCTCCCCACGGGGTGCATCTATTCCTCTACCTCTCCCCAGGGGGTGCATCTATACCTCTACCCCCCCCTCCTCTACCTCTCTCCCCCCTCCTCTACCTCTCCCCAGGGGGTACATCTAATCCTCTACCTCTCCCCACGGGGTGCATCTATTCCTCTACCTCTCCCCAGGGGGTGCATCTATACCTCTACCCCCCCCTCCTCTACCTCTCTCCCCCCTCCTCTACCTCTCCCCATAGGGTGCATCTATTCCTCTACCTCTCCCAAGGGGGTGCATCTATTCCTCTACCTCTCCCCGGGGGGTGCATCTATACCTCTACCCCCCCCCTCTACCTCTCTCCCCCCTCCTCTACCTTTCCCCATAGGGTGCATCTATTCCTCTACCTCTCCCCAGGGGGTGCATCTATTCCTCTACCTCTCCCCAGGGGGTGTATCTATTCCTCTGCCTCTCCCAAGGGGGTGCATCTATTCCTCTACCTCTCCCCAGGGGGTGTATCTATTCCTCTACCTCTCCCAAGGGGGTGCATCTATACCTCTACCCCCCCTCCTCTACCTCTCTCCCCCCTCCTCTACCTCTCCCCAGGGGGTGCATCTATACCTCTACCCCCCCCTCCTCTACCTCTCCCCAGGGGGGTGCATCTATTCCTCTACCCCCTCCTTCCTCCACCTCTCCCCCTCCTCTCCTCTGATCCAGACACTTCTGTGTGTGTGTGTGTGTGTGTGTGTGTGTGTGTGTGTGTGTGTGTGTGTGTGTGTGTGTGTGTGTGTGTGTGTGTGTGTGTGTGTGTGTGTGTGTGTGTGTGTGTGTGTGTGTGTGTGTGTGTGTGGAGGGAGAGAGGGAGGGAGGGAGGGAGGGAGTAGGATGAGATGGAAGTGATGTGGTGTGGAGTGAATGGAAGGTGTGAAGGTGTGATGGTGTGAAGGTGTGATGGTGTGAAGGTGTGATGGTGTGAAGGTGTGAAGATGTGATGGTGTGATGGTGTGATGGTATGATGGTGTGATGGTGTGATGGTGTGATGGTGTGATGGTGTAACGATGTGGTGGTGTGATGGTGTGAAGGTGTGAAGGTGTGAAGGTGTGAAGGTGTGATGGTGTGTGGGAGCTGTGGTTTGGGGAGGCGGGAGTGTGTCGTGGTCCGGGGGGTTTGAGGCAGAGTGTAATTAGGTGTGAAGTGATGTGTTGAGGGGGTTGAGGGTGTGTGTGTGTTTGTGCGTGAGAGAGAGAGAGAGAGAGAGAGAGGAGAGAGAGAGAGAGAGAGAGAGAGAGGAGGGAGAGAGAGAGAGAGAGAGAGGAGGGAGAGAGAGAGAGGTGGGAGAGAGAGAGAGAGAGAGAGGAGGGAGAGAGAGAGAGAGAGAGGGGAGGGAGAGAGAGAGAGACAGAGAAAGAGAGAGAGAGAGAGAGAGAGAGAGAGAGAGGAAGGGAGAGAGAGAGAGGAGGGAGAGGGAGAGAGAGAGAGAGGGGAGGGAGAGAGAGAGAGGAGGGAGAGAGAGAGAGAGGAGGAGAGAGAGGGAGGAGGGGGGGGAGAGAGAGAGAGAGAGAGGGGAGGAGAGAGAGGAGGGGGAGCGGGGGAGAGAGAGGAGGGGGAGAGAGGGAGAGAGGAGGGAGGGAGAGGGAGGAGGGGAGAGAGAGAGAGAGAGAGAGCGGGAGAGAGAGAGAAAGGAGAGAGAGAGAGAAGGGAGAGTTTTCTTACTCTCCCACCATCTCTCCCTTCCACCCTCAATCCCTCCAAATCTCCATCCAAATATGCAGTCCTCCCTCCATCCCTCCATCCCATCTCTCCCTTCCTCCCTCCATCGCTCCATCCCTCCATCCATCTATTCGTTCCTCCCTCCTTCCATCCCTCCATCCATCTCTCCCTTCCTCCCTCCATCCCCCATCCATCTATTCAGTCCTCCCTCCATCCCTCCATCCCTTCATCCATCGATTCAGTCCTCCCTCCATCCCTCCATCTCTCCTTTCCTCCCTCCCTCCATCCCTCCCTCCCTCCCTTCCTCCCTCGATCCTTCCATCCATCTATTCAGTCCTCCCTCCATCCCTCCATCTCTCCCTTCCCCCTCCATCCCTCCATCTCTCCCTTCCTCCCTCCCTCCATCCTTCCTCCCTCCATCCCTCAATCTCTCCCTTCCTCCCTCCATCCCTCCATCCCTCCATCCCTCAATCTCTCCCTGCGTCCCTCCATCCCTCCATCTTTCCATCCATCTCTCCCTCCATCCCTCCATCCCTCCATCCCTAAATTCATCTCTCCCTTCATCCCTCCATCCCTCCCTCCATCCCTCCATCCATCTCTCCCTCCATCCCTCCATCCCTCCATCCATCTCTCCCCTCCACGTGTGTTTGTTTGTGGTAGTTCTATTATATTTGTCCCCTAGCTGCCACAGCTCAGTCCACCGCCTCCTCTAGACTCTGGTACACTTCCTCTGACCACTCCCTCCCTCCTCTAGACCCTGGTACCCTTCCTCTGACCACTCCCTCCCTCCCTCCTCTAGACCCTGGTACCCTTCATCTGACCACTCCCTCCCTCCTCGAGACCCTGGTACCCTTCATCTGACCACTCCCTCCCTCCTCTAGACTCTGATACCCTCCCTCCCTCCTCTAGACTCTGGTACCCTTCCTCTTACCACTCCCTCCCTCCCTCCTCTAGACTCTGGTACCCTTCCTCAGACCACTCCCTCCCTCCCTCCTCTAGACTCTGGTACCCTTACTCTGACCACTCCCTCCCTTCCTCCTCTAGACTCTGGTACCCTTCCTCTGACCACTCCCTCCCTCCCTCCTCTAGACTCTGGTACCCTTACTCTGACCACTCCCTCCCTCCTCTAGACTCTGATAACCTCCCTCCCTTCGTCCTCTAGACTCTGGTACCCTCCCTCCCTCCTCTAGACTCTGGTACCCTCCCTCCCTCCCTCCTTGAGACTCTGGTACCCTCCCTCCCTCCTCTAGACTCTGGTACCCTCCCTCCTTCCTCTAGACTTTGGTACCCTCCCTCCCTCCTCTAGACTCTGGTACCCTCCCTCCTTCCTCTAGACTCTGGTACCCTCCCTCCCTCCTCTAGACTCTGGTACCCTCCCTCCTTCCTCTAGACTCTGGAACCCTCCCTCCCTCCTCTAGACTCTGGTACCCTCCCTCTCTCCTCTAGACTCTGATACCCTCCCTCCCCCCGAAACCTCCTCTAGATTCTGGTACCCTCCCTCCCTCCTCTAGACTCTGGTACCCTCCCTCCCTCCTCTAGACTCTGGTACCCTCCCTCCCTCCTCTAGACTCTGGTACCTGCAGTGATGCTGGATTGGTGCCTCTCCACTGTACCACAGGGCCTCTCTCTAACTCTCTCTATCTCTCTCTATCTCTCTATCTCTCTCTGTCTCTCTCTATCTCTCTGTCTCTCTCTCTATCTCTCTCTATCTCTCTCTGTCTCTCTCTATCTCTCTATCTCTCTCTCTCTCTATCTCTCTCTATCTCTCTCTCCTGACACGCTATAACTCTTTCATTCACTCACACACACACACACACACACACACACACACTACACACACACACACACACACACACACACACACACACACACACACACACACACACACCATAACTCTGTCACACACACTTTATCTCTCTCACACTCACACACAATATCTCTGACACACACACGCACACACACACACACACACACTACATCTCTCTCACACTCACATACTATATC
>NC_088218.1:3216417-3218917 GCF_036934945.1 Oncorhynchus masou masou | reverse complement strand
AGGTCCTAGGGCTGATGGATGTGGTGCTGCTAGATCCTAGGGCTGATGGATGTAGTGCTGCTAGGTCCTAGGGCTGATGGATGTTGTGCTGCTAGGTCCTAGGGTTGATGGATGTAGTGCTGCTAGGTCCTAGGGTTGATGGATGTAGTGCTGCTAGGTCCTAGGGCTGATGGATGTAGTGCTGCTAGGTCCTAGGGCTGATGGATGTAGTGCTGCTAGGTCCTAGGGCTGATGGATGTTATGCTGCTAGGTCCTAGGGCTGATGGATGTTATGCAGCTAGGTCCTAGGGCTGATGGATGTAGTGCTGCTAGGTCCTAGGGCTGATGGAAGTAGTGCTGCTAGGTCCTAGGGCTGATGGATGTAGTGCTGCTAGGTCCTAGGGCTGATGGATGTAGTGCTGCTAGGTCCTAGGGCTGATGGATGTAGTGCTGCTAGGTCCTAGGGCTGATGGATGTTGTGCTGCTAGGTCCTAGGGCTGATGGATGTTGTGCTGCTAGATCCTAGGGCTGATGGATGTAGTGCTGCAGTGCGGTAACTACAGTAAATATCAATGGGTTGAGGGTTTAACAGTAAATATCAGTGGGTTGAGGGTAACTACAGTAAATATCAATGGGTTGAGGGTAACTACAGTAAATATCAGTGGGTTGAGGGTTTAACAGTAAATATCAGTGGGTTGAGGGTTTAACAGTAAATATCAGTGGGTTGAAGGTTTAACAGTAAATATCAGTGGGTTGAGCGTTTAACAGTAAATATCAATGGGTTGAAGGTAACTACAGTAAATATAAATGGGTTGAGGGTAACTACAGTAAATATCAGTGGGTTGAGGGTAACTACAGTAAATATCAGTGGGTTGAGGGTTTGACAGTAAACATCAGTGGGTTGAGGATAACTACAGTAAATATCAGTGGGTTGAGGGTAACTACAGTAAATATCAGTGGGTTGAGGGTAACTACAGTAAATATCAGTGGGTTGAGGGTAACTACAGTAAATATCAGTGGGTTGAGGGTAACTACAGTAAATATCAGTGGGTTGAGGGTTTAACAGTAAATATCAGTGGGTTGAGGGTAACTACAGTAAATATCAGTGGGTTGAGGGTTTAACAGTAAATATCAGTGGGTTGAGGGTAACTACAGTAAATATCAGTGGGTTGAGGGTTTAACAGTAAATATCAATGGGTTGAGGGTTTAACAGTAAATATCAGTGGGTTGAGGGTTTAACAGTAAATATCAGTGGGTTGAGGGTAACTACAGTAAATATCAGTGGGTTGAGGGTAACTACAGTAAATATCAGTGGGTTGAGGGTTTAACAGTAAATATCAGTGGGTTGAGGGTTTAACAGTAAATATCAGTGGGTTGAGGGTTTGACAGTAAATATCAGTGGGTTGAGGGTTTAACAGTAAATATCAGTGGGTTGAGGGTTTAACAGTAAATATCAGTGGGTTGAGGGTTTAACAGTAAATATCAGTGGGTTGAGGGTTTAACAGTAAATATCAGTGGGTTGAGGGTTTAACAGTAAATATCAGTGGGTTGAGGGTAACTACAGTAAATATCAGTGGGTTGAGGGTTTAACAGTAAATATCAGTGGGTTGAGGGTTTAACAGTAAATATCAGTGGGTTGAGGGTTTGACAGTAAATATCAGTGGGTTGAGGGTTTAACAGTAAATATCAGTGGGTTGAGGGTTTAACAGTAAATATCAGTGGGTTGAGGGTTTAACAGTAAATATCAGTGGGTTGAGGGTTTAACAGTAAATATCAGTGGGTTGAGGGTAACTACAGTAAATATCAGTGGGTTGAGGGTTTAACAGTAAATGTCAGTGGGTTGAGGGTTTAACAGTAAATATCAGTGGGTTGAGGGTTTAACAGTAAATATCAGTGGGTTGAGGGTTTAACAGTAAATATCAGTGGGTTGAGGGTAACTACAGTAAATATCAGTGGGTTGAGGGTAACTACAGTAAATATCAGTGGGTTGAGGATAACTACAGTAAATATCAGTGGGTTGAGGGTTTAACAGTAAATATCAGTGGGTTGAGGGTTTAACAGTAAATATCAGTGGGTTGAGGGTTTAACAGTAAATATCAGTGGGTTGAGGGTTTAACAGTAAATATCAGTGGGTTGGGGGTTTAACAGAAAATATCAGTGGGTTGAGGGTAACTACAGTAAATATCAGTGGGTTGAGGGTAACTACAGTAAATATCAGTGGGTTGAGGGTTTAACAGTAAATATCAGTGGGTTGAGGGTTTAACAGTAAATATCAGTGGGTTGAGGGTTTAACAGTAAATATCAGTGGGTTGAGGGTAACTACAGTAAATATCAGTGGGTTGAGGGTTTAACAGTAAATATCAGTGGGTTGAGGGTAACTACAGTAAATATCAGTGGGTTGAGGGTTTAACAGTAAATATCAATGGGTTGAGGGTTTAACAGTAAATATCAGTGGGTTGAGGGTTTAACAGTAAATATCAGTGGGTTGAGGATAACTACAGTAAATATCAGTGGGTTGAGG
>NC_088218.1:3191417-3211417 GCF_036934945.1 Oncorhynchus masou masou | reverse complement strand
TCATGAAAACCAGTCAGTATCTGGTGTGACCCCCATTTACCTCATGAAAACCAGTCAGTATCTGGTGTGACCATTTACCTCATGAAAACCAGTCAGTATCTGGTCTCAAGACTATCCCTCAGTTTCATCAGCTGTCTGGGTGGTTGGTCTCCGACGATCCCTCAGTTTCATCAGCTGTCCAGGTGGCTGGTCTCCGACGATCCCTCAGTTTCATCAGCTGTCTGGGTGGCTGGTCTCGGACGATCCCTCAGTTTCATCAGCTGTCTGGGTGGCTGGTCTCAAGACTATCCCTCAGTTTCATCAGCTGTCTGGGTGGCTGGTCTCAAGACTATCCCTCAGTTTCATCAGCTGTCTGGGTGGCTGGTCTCAAGACGATCCCACAGTTTCATCAGCTGTCTGGGTGGCTGGTCTCGGACGATCCCTCAGTTTCATCATTCTGTTTAATCAGCTTCTTGATATGCCACACCTGTCAGGTGGATGG
Source organism: Oncorhynchus masou masou (assembly GCF_036934945.1). NCBI lineage: Eukaryota > Metazoa > Chordata > Actinopteri > Salmoniformes > Salmonidae > Oncorhynchus > Oncorhynchus masou. Next base: position 3,210,936 of record NC_088218.1, on the reverse strand, counting down.
ATTGTCTTGGCAAAGGAGAAATGCTCACAAACAGAAATGTAAACAAATTTGTGCACAAAAGAGAAATAAGCTCATTTTTTTTGTCAAAATAGCCCTGTTAATATAGCCCTGTTAATATAGCCCTGTTAATATAGCCCTGTTAATATAGCCCTGTTAATATTGTTATGTACTTGAGTGAAGACCCAAAAGCGGTTTTAACAGAAAACAGAGTTCTTTAATGAAAAACAGGAATGGCATAAATCCTCTTCCAACGTAGTCAATGGAACAAAAAGAACGTTAGTATAATGCAGGATGCACCTGCCAGGCAGACTCCGACAGGATAGGACAAGGTGGAAGCAAACGGGACGACAGCTTGCTTCTGGCATCAAAAACACAAACAAGAATCAGACACTGAAAGTAGCAGGAACAGAGAGAGAAATAGAGACCTAATCAGAGGGGGAAGAGAGAACAGGTGGGAAAGAGTGAATGAGCTAGTTAGGGGAGATGTAGAACAGCTGAAGAATGAGAGACAGAGAAGGTAACCTAAAAAGACCAGCAGAGAGAGACAGAGTGAAGAGAAAGGACAGGAACAGACATAACAAGACATGACAGTACCCCCCACTCACCGAGCGCCTCCTGGCGCACTCGAGGAGGAAACCTGGCGGCAACGGAGGAAATCATCGATCAGCGAACGGTCCAGCACGTCCCGAGAGGGAACCCAACTCCTCTCCTCAGGACCGTACCCCTCCCAATCCACTAGGTACTGATGACCACGGCCCCGAGGGCGCATGTCCAAAATCTTACGAACCCTGTAGATGGGTGCGCCTCGACAAGGATGGGGGGGAGGGACGAGCGGGGCGCGAAGAACGGGCTTAACACAGGAGACATGGAAGACCGGGTGAACGCGACGAAGATAGCGCGGAGAAGAAGTCGCACTGCGACAGGATTAATGACCTGAGAAATACGGAACGGACCAATGAACCGCGGGGCCAACTTGCGAGAAGCTGTCTTAAGGGGAAGGTTCTGAGTGGAGAGCCATACTCTCTGACCGCAACAATATCTAGGACTCTTGGTCCTACGCTTATTAGCGGCCCTCACAGTCTGCGCCCTATTACGGCAAAGTGCCGACCTGACCCCCTTCCAGGTGCGCTCGCAACGCTGGACAAAAGCCTGAGCGGAGGGGACGCAGGACTCGGCGAGCTGAGATGAGAACAGCGGAGGCTGGTACCCGAGGCTACTCTGAAAAGGAGATAGACCGGTAGCAGACGAGGGAAGCGAGTTGTGGGCGTACTCTGCCCAGGGGAGCTGTTCTGACCAAGACGCAGGGTTACGAAAAGAAAGACTGCGTAAAATGCGACCAACAGTCTGATTGGCCCGTTCGGCTTGACCGTTAGACTGGGGATGAAAGCCGGACGAGAGACTGACGGAAGCCCCAATCAAACGGCAAAACTCCCTCCAAAATTGAGACGTGAACTGCGGGCCTCTGTCGGAAACGACGTCAGACGGAAGGCCATGAATTCGGAAAACATTCTCGATAATGATCTGAGCCGTCTCCTTAGCAGAAGGGAGCTTATCGAGAGGAATGAAATGAGCCGCCTTAGAGAATCTATCGACAACCGTAAGAATAACTGTCTTCCCCGCTGATGAAGGCAGTCCGGTGATAAAATCTAAAGCGAGCAGTTCGCGATTACCAACATCATAGTTACGTTCTGATGGCGATAAGCGATGAGAGAAAAACGCGCAAGGATGGACCTTGCCGTCAGAGAGAGAGCGCTGAGAAAGAATGGCTCCCACGCCCACCTCTGACGCGTCAACCTCAACAACAAACTGACTAGAGATGTCAGGTGTAACAAGAATAGGTGCGGATGTAAAACGATTCTTAAGAAGATCAAAAGCTCCCTGGGCGGAAACGGACCACTTAAAGCACGTCTTAACAGAAGTAAGGGATTTCACCCCCGTAGTGGACAAAAATGAATGGCAAGTTATTGGCATTGGCCAAACCATGCACACATTGGCCAATACCACCCAAAGCGGCGTTGATTCATGCAAAGTTTACTGCTATTGCCATATGGGTATTGCCAGTTGTAACACTTCAAAAATCCAACAGGTGGCGATTGCACTCCACCATGGTTTTTCATATTGGTATTGGACTCCAAGTCAACATCCAAAAGCCAAATTTTGAAAAAACGAATTTTTTGAAAAAAACGTATCACCCCTTAAAAAAGTGCTTTCTGGACCGTTTTTCGAAATTCTTTCGCTTTTTTTGACAATTACACATGTATAAGAACTGTATGAAAATACTTTTGTCCAATTTTATTAACATAATTTTTTTAATTTTTTTACTTGCGCATATTGCATATGTTTTGTCCATTTGCAATATGATTTCATAGGAAGTCAGAAGTCAAAAGTCAAAAATTCTTAAATTTCATAAAAAACTTCACACACCCCTAAAAAAGTGCTTTCTGGACCGTTTTTCGAAATTTTTTCGCATTTTGTGTCAGTTACACACGTATAAGAACTGTATCAACATACTTTAGTCATATTTTATTATCATAATTTTTTTTTTTTTTTTGACTTGCGCATATTGCATGTGTTTTGTCCATCTGCAATATGATTTCATAGGAAGTCAGAAGTCAAAAGTCAAAAATTATTAAATTTCATAAAAAACTTCACACACCCCTAAAAAAGTGCTTTCTGGACCGTTTTTCGAAATTTTTTCGAATTTTGTGTCAGTTACACACGTATAAGAACTGTATCAACATACTTTAGTCATATTTTATTATTATAATGTTTTTGGTTTTTTTTGCTTGTGCATAAGGCATATGTTTTGTGGGGGCCAAATGTCATAAGAAATTTGACATGCTCAAAAATCCTTCAGAAATGCAAAATTGACTGGCCTGATGAACTCGGGATGGCCGGGCAGTGATTGTTGTTCCTTTCAATCACTCGTGGTGTTGATTTCATCATGTCCATTTGTTTATGTTTTCTCACTTTTGCAAAGTCACTGTGCATTTGCCATATGGTTAACTGGGCATTCACCATCACCAATTTGTCATGCCATAAAAATCATGCAGGAATGCCAAATTGACTGGCCCGATGAACTCGGGATGGCTGGGCAGTGATACTGGTACCTCTCCATGGCTCTTTTGGGTTGATTTCAGAATGTCGCTTTTGGTGATGGTACCTCACTGTTAAAACATATTGCAAATGTTCCTTACTTTTGCAAAGTCACTGAAAATTTGTGCAGGAATGCCAAATTGACTGGCCCGATGAACTCGGGATGGCTTGGCAGTGATTCTGGTACCTCTTCATCACTCGTTAGGGTCGATTCCAGAATGTCCATTTGGTGATTTTTCTCACTTTTGCAAAGTCACTGTGCATTTGCCATATGGTTAACTGGGCAGTCACCATCACCAATTTGTCATGCCATAAAAATCATGCAGGAATGCCAAATTGACTGGCCCGATGACATAGGGATGTCTGGGCAGTGATACTGGTACCTCTCCATGGCTCGTTTGGGTTGATTTCAGAATGTCGCTTTTGGTGATGGTACCTCACTGTTAAAACATATTGCAAATGTTCCTTACTTTTGCAAAGTCACTGAAAATTTTTGCAGGAATGCCAAATTGACTGGCCCGATGACCTCGGGATGTCTGGGCAGTGATACTGGTACCTCTCCATGGCTCTTTTGGGTTGATTTCAGAATGTCGCTTTTGGTGATGGTACCTCACTGTTAAAACATATTGCAAATGTTCCTTACTTTTGCAAAGTCACTGAAAATTTTTGCAGGAATGCCAAATTGACTGGCCCGATGAAGTCGGGATGGCTTGGCAGTGATTCTGGTACCTCTCCATTGCTCGTTAGGGTTGATTCCAGAATGTCCATTTGGTGATTTTTCTCACTCTTTCAAAGTCACTGTGCAGTTGCCATATGGTTAACTGGGCAGTCACCATCACCAATTTGTCATGCTATAAAAATCATGCAGGAATGCCAAATTGACTGGCCCGATGACCTCAGGATGGCTGGGCAGTGATACTGGTACCTCTCCATCGCTCGTTTGGGTTGATTTCAGAATGTCGCTTTTGGTGATGGTACCTCACTGTTAAAACATATTGCAAATGTTCCTTACTTTTGCAAAGTCACAAAAAATTCTTGCAGGAATGCCAAATTGACTGGCCCGATGACCTCGGGATGGCTGGGCAGTGATACTGGTACCTCTCCATCGCTCGTTTGGGCTGATTTCAGAATGTCCATTTGGTGATTTTTCTCACTCTTTCAAAGTCACTGTGCATTTGCCATATGGTTAACTGGGCAGTCACCATCACCAATTTGTCATGCTATAAAAATCATGCAGGAATGCCAAATTGACTGGCCCGATGACCTCAGGATGGCTGGGCAGTGATACTGGTACCTCTCCATGGCTCGTTTGGGTTGATTTCAGAATGTCGCTTTTGGTGATGGTACCTCACTGTTAAAACATATTGCAAATGTTCCTTACTTTTGCAAAGTCACTAAAAATTCTTGCAGGAATGCCAAATTGACTGGCCCGATGACCTCGGGATGGCTGGGCAGTGATACTGGTACCTCTCCATGGCTCGTTTGGGTTGATTTCAGAATGTCGCTTTTGGTGATGGTACCTCACCGCTTAAACATATTGCAAATGTTCCTTACTTTTGCAAAGTCACTGAAAATTTTTGCAGGAATGCCAAATTGACTGGCCCGATGACCTCGGGATGGCTGGGCAGTGATACTGGTACCTCTCCATGGCTCGTTTGGGTTGATTTCAGAATGTCCATTTGGTGATTTTTCTCACTCTTTCAAAGTCACTGTGCATTTGCCATATGGTTAACTGGGCAGTCACCATCACCAATTTGTCATGCCATAAAAATCATGCAGGAATGCCAAATTGACTGGCCCGATGACATAGGGATGGCTGGGCAGTGATTTTGGTACCTCTCCATGGCTCGTTTGGGTTGATTTCAGAATGTCGCTTTTGGTGATGGTACCTCACTGTTAAAACATATTGCAAATGTTCCTTACTTTTGCAAAGTCACTGAAAATTTGTGCAGGAATGCCAAATTGACTGGCCCGATGACCTCGGGATGGCTGGGCAGTGATACTGGTACCTCTCCATGGCTCGTTTGGGTTGATTCCAGAATGTCCATTTGGTGATTTTTCTCACTCTTTCAAAGTCACTGTGCATTTGCCATATGGTTAACTGGGCAGTCACCATCACCAATTTGTCATGCTATAAAAATCATGCAGGAATGCCAAATTGACTGGCCCGATGACCTCGGGATGTCTGGGCAGTGATACTGGTACCTCTCCATCGCTCGTTTGGGTTGATTTCAGAATGTCGCTTTTGGTGATGGTACCTCACCGCTTAAACATATTGCTAATGGACAAGAGTCACCTGCAAGTCACTGTCCATCAGTCAATTTGATATCATTCAAAGCTAACTATTGGAGGCACTGTCAGTCTCTACGCACCCCAATGATACGTCCCTCCATCCATGTTGTGTATCTGTGTGATTTAGTTTTCCTTTGAATTTTTATGGGAAAAATGACTGATTTACAGTTCATGGGGGTTGCCTAATCATATATATGAAGTTTTGGAAAGATCTGATATTTTTAACCCCTCCAAACAGCCCATGAGAGACCAATTATGGCACTTCCGGTTGGCACAGGAAGCTGTAACTCAACATACATCCTCATTGGGGTATTCCATTAGAGAATCCTGAGTTTTAAGTCTTTACCATGAAAACTGACTGATTTACACAGGGTTCAATGCACTATGTCCATCAAATTGCAGGCAGTGTATGGGTATACACTTTTAGGGCGATTTGGACCACTTCCGGTTGGTCCAGGAAGCTTAGAATCGACACAGGCAGACCTTATAGTGGTCTGATGGACTGGTACCAAAGACAGGTTCATACAACATTCATAACCCATATAGACTCCAGGTTGTATTTAGTGGAGCAACCAATATAATCCTATGGGGAGAGAAGTCAATGAACACTGTTTTTATGTAAACACCTTCTTTTGACTGTGAAGGGTTAATGTCACACGGTCAAGGATAGGCTTGGACAGATCAGGAGGACCTTAGGAACAGTCCTGTGGTTGAATTGTCTTTCTAAACCTAACGGTTCCGCCGCTGTCACCCAAAATCAAATGACGTACTTGTGAAGGCTTCATATTGGGGCTATTTTTCTCATGGTCGCCGCGCTCAGACCGAGCGAGCTACGGTCAAGCGGGACGCCTCGTTGGACTCGGCACAGTCTGGACACTATGGTGATGCCATTGTTTGTGTTGATTTCAGAATGTCCATTTGGTCATGTTTTCTCACTTTTGCAAAGTCACTGTGCATTTGCCATATGGTTAACTGGGCAGTCACCATCACCAATTTGTCATGCCATAAAAATCATGCAGGAATGCCAAATTGACTGGCCCGATGACATAGGGATGGCTGGGCAGTTATTCTGGTACCTCTCCATCGCTCGTTTGGGTTGATTTCAGAATGTCGCTTTTGGTGATGGTACCTCACCGCTTAAACATATTGCAAATGTTCCTTACTTTTGCAAAGTCACAAAAAATTCTTGCAGGAATGCCAAATTGACTGGCCCGATGACCTCGGGATGGCTGGGCAGTGATACTGGTACCTCTCCATGGCTCGTTTGGGTTGATTTCAGAATGTCGCTTTTGGTGATGGTACCTCACTGTTAAAACATATTGCAAATGTTCCTTACTTTTGCAAAGTCACTGAAAATTTTTGCAGGAATGCCAAATTGACTGGCCCGATGACCTCGGGATGGCTGGGCAGTGATACTGGTACCTCTCCATCGCTCGTTTGGGCTGATTTCAGAATGTCCATTTGGTGATTTTTCTCACTCTTTCAAAGTCACTGTGCATTTGCCATATGGTTAACTGGGCAGTCACCATCACCAATTTGTCATGCCATAAAAATCATGCAGGAATGCCAAATTGACTGGCCCGATGACATAGGGATGTCTGGGCAGTGATACTGGTACCTCTCCATCGCTCGTTTGGGTTGATTTCAGAATGTCGCTTTTGGTGATGGTACCTCACCACTTAAACATATTGCTAATGGACAAGAGTCACCTGCAAGTCACCGTCCATCAGTCAATTTGATATCATTCTGACACCAAACTGATACAAACTGACACCAAACCCACTTTTCCCAACTCATTTAGGAGCCAAGTATAACATACTTCAGAGCTGGCCCAAAATTCACAAGGCCTTCGGTACAAAACATTAAAAAACCATAAAACACATAGTTACTTTCTAGCTGCGGGGCCAGTTCGGACATTATGTGTAGTCCTATGTGAGGCGACCCCGAATCCCGAGTTTCGGCCCGATAGGTCATTTGGTGTCCGAGTAAAAGCCTAATTGGTGCTGAAAATCCACTTTTTTCAATGCCTTGCTACGGGGTCCTTGAATGAGCTATCGGACCGAGATGTTGGGTTCTGTCTCTATGGGCCAAGACGGTCACAATGCACCTAGTCTTGTGTCTCTGGGACATTTCTAAATGTTGCCATTTTCGTAATGGTCAAAATGAATTGAAGTCATTGCAAATGTTCGACGCTGTTTCTCGGTCCGAGAACATTCTAGAGCGCCGTAACTCACCACGCACTATCTACCTGAGGTCTAGAACAGGATTCTAAAGTTTCGGAACTCTAGGTCTGACGGTTCTTTTTTAGCTCGAACAAAGCTAACTATTGGAGGCACTGTCAGTCTCTACACACCCCAATACGTCCCTCCATCCAAGTTGTGTATCTGTGTGATTTATTTTTCCTTTGAATTTTTATGGGAAAAATGACTGATTTACAGTTCATGGGGGTTGTCTAATCACACATATGAAGTTTTGGACAGATCTGATTTTTTAACCCTTCCAAACAGCCCCTGAGTCACCAATTATGGCACTTCCGGTTGGCACAGGAAGCTATAAATACACACATGTCTTGACTGACATAGAAACCTAGGGAATCCTGAGTTTTAAGTCTTTAAGTTGAGAATTGACTGATCTACACAGGGTTGAATAATGCAGAGGCCTTGGCACCTTTCGAGGTGATGTACATCCAAATACCTTTTGGGTCAATTTAACCACTTCCGGTTGCTCCAGGAAGCTTAGAATCGACACAGGTAGACCTCATAGTGGTCTGATGGAATGTCATAGAAGACAGGTTCATACAGCATTCATAACCCATAAAGACCCCAGGTTGTATTTAGGGGAGCAGGCAATGTATTCCTATGGGGAGAGAAGTCAATGCACACTGTTTTTTGTAAACACCTTCTTTTAACTGTGAAAGGTTAATGCCACACAGTCAAGGTTAGGCTTGCACAGATTGGGAGGACCTTAGGAACAGTCCTGTGTTTGAATTGTCCTTCTAAACCTAACGGTTCCGCCGCTGTCACCCAAAATCAAATGACATTGTGGTGCAGGCTTCATTGTGGGCCTATTTTTCTCATGGTCGCTGCGCTCAGACCGAGGGAGCTACGGTCAAGCGGGGCACCTCGTTGGACTCGGCCCTGCCTTGGGATTATGTTTATGCCATTGCCTGCTCTCTGTGTCTTTAAACACCACGCTTTGTCACTCCATCCTTGCTGTGTGTGTGTGTGAGAGCTTTTCTTTGACATCTGTTGGGAAAAATGACTGATTTACAGTTCATGGGTGTTGTCTAATCACACATATGAAGTTTTGGACAGATCTGATTTTTTTAACCCTTCCAAACAGCCCCTGAGACACCAATTATGGCACTTCCGGTTGGCACAGGAAGCTATAAATACACACATGTCTTGACTGACATAGAAACCTAGGGAATCCTGAGTTTTAAGTCTTTAAGTTGAGAATTGACTGATCTACACAGGGTTGAAAAATGCAGAGGCCTCGGCACCTTTCGAGGTGATGTACATCCAAATACCTTTTGGGTCAATTTAACCACTTCCGGTTGCTCCAGGAAGCTTAGAATCGACACAGGTAGACCTCATAGTGGTCTGATGGAATGTCATAGAAGACAGGTTCATACAGCATTCATAACCCATAAAGACCCCAGGTTGTATTTAGGGGAGCAGGCAATGTATTCCTATGGGGAGAGAAGTCAATGCACACTGTTTTTTTGTAAACACCTTCTTTTAACTGTGAAAGGTTAATGCCACACAGTCAAGGTTAGGCTTGCACAGATCGGGAGGACCTTAGGAACAGTCCTGTGTTTGAATTGTCCTTCTAAACCTAACGGTTCCGCCGCTGTCACCCAAAATCCAATGACATTGTGGTGCAGGCATCATTGTGGGCCTATTTTTCTCATGGTCGCTGCACTCAGACCGAGCGAGCTACGGTCAAGAGGGGCACCTCGTTGGACTCGGCACGGCCTTGGGATTATGTTTATGCCATTGCCTGCTCTCTGTGTCTTTAAACACCACGCTTTGTCACTCCATCCTTGCTGTGTGTGTGTGAGAGCTTTTCTTTGACATCTGTTGGGATAAATGACTGATTTACAGTTCATGGGGGTTGTCTAATCACACATATGAAGTTTTGGACAGATCTGATTTTTTTAACCCTTCCAAACAGCCCCTGAGTCACCAATTATGGCACTTCCGGTTGGCACAGGAAGCTATAAATACACACATGTCTTGACTGACATAGAAACCTAGGGAATCCTGAGTTTTAAGTCTTTAAGTTGAGAATTGACTGATCTACACAGGGTTGAATAATGCAGAGGCCTCGGCACCTTTCGAGGTGATGTACATCCAAATACCTTTTGGGTCAATCTAACCACTTCCGGTTGCTCCAGGAAGCTTAGAATCGACACAGGTAGACCTCATAGTGGTCTGATGGAATGTCATAGAAGACAGGTTCATACAGCATTCATAACCCATAAAGACCCCAGGTTGTATTTAGGGGAGCAGGCAATGTATTCCTATGGGGAGAGAAGTCAATGCACACTGTTTTTTTGTAAACACCTTCTTTTAACTGTGAAAGGTTAATGCCACACAGTCAAGGTTAGGCTTGCACAGATCGGGAGGACCTTAGGAACAGTCCTGTGTTTGAATTGTCCTTCTAAACCTAACGGTTCCGCCGCTGTCACCCAAAATCCAATGACATTGTGGTGCAGGCATCATTGTGGGCCTATTTTTCTCATGGTCGCTGCGCTCAGACCGAGCGAGCTACGGTCAAGAGGGGCACCTCGTTGGACTCGGCACGGCCTTGGGATTATGTTTATGCCATTGCCTGCTCTCTGTGTCTTTAAACACCACGCTTTGTCACTCCATCCTTGCTGTGTGTGTGTGTGAGAGCTTTTCTTTGACATCTGTTGGGAAAAATGACTGACTTACAGTTCATGGGGGTTGTCTAATCACACATATGAAGTTTTGGACAGATCTGATATTTTTAACCCCTCCAAACAGCCCATGAGACACCAATTATGGCACTTCCGGTTGGCACAGGAAGCTGTAACTCAACATACATCCTCATTGGGCTATTCCATTAGAGAATCCTGAGTTTTAAGTCTTTACCATGAAAACTGACTGATTTACACAGGGTTCAATGCACTATGTCCATCAAATTGCAGGCAGTGTATGGGTATACACTTTTAGGGCGATTTGAACCACTTCCGGTTGGTCCAGGAAGCTTAGAATCGACACAGGTAGACCTTATAGTGGTCTGATGGACTGGTACCAAAGACAGGTTCATACAACATTCATAACCCATATAGACTCCAGGTTGTATTTAGTGGAGCAGCCAATATATTCCTATGGGGAGAGAAGTCAATGAACACTGTTTTTATGTAAACACCTTCTTTTGACTGTGAAGGGTTAATGTCACACGGTCAAGGATAGGCTTGGACAGATCAGGAGGACCTTAGGAACAGTCCTGTGGTTGAATTGTCTTTCTAAACCTAACGGTTCCGCCGCTGTCACCCAAAATCAAATGACGTACTGGTGAAGGCTTCATATTGGGCCTATTTTTCTCATGGTCGCCGCGCTCAGACCGAGCGAGCTACGGTCAAGCGGGGCACCTCGTTGGACTCGGCATAGTCTGGACACTATGGTCATGCCATTGTTTGTGTTGATTTCAGAATGTCCATTTGGTCATGTTTTCTCACTTTTGCAAAGTCACTGTGCATTTGCCATATGGTTAACTGGGCAGTCACCATCACCAATTTGTCATGCCATAAAAATCATGCAGGAATGCCAAATTGACTGGCCCGATGACCTCAGGATGGCTGGGCAGTGATTTTGGTACCTCTCCATGGCTCGTTTGGGTTGATTTCAGAATGTCGCTTTTGGTGATGGTACCTCACTGTTAAAACATATTGCAAATGTTCCTTACTTTTGCAAAGTCACTGAAAATTTTTGCAGGAATGCCAAATTGACTGGCCCGATGACCTCGGGATGGCTGGGCAGTGATACTGGTACCTCTCCATGGCTCGTTTGGGTTGATTTCAGAATGTCGCTTTTGGTGATGGTAACTCACCGATAAAACATATTGCAAATGTTCCTTACTTTTGCAAAGTCACAAAAAATTCTTGCAGGAATGCCAAATTGACTGGCCCGATGACCTCGGGATGGCTGGGCAGTGATACTGGTACCTCTCCATCGCTCGTTTGGGCTGATTTCAGAATGTCCATTTGGTGATTTTTCTCACTCTTTCAAAGTCACTGTGCATTTGCCATATGGTTAACTGGGCAGTCACCATCACCAATTTGTCATGCTATAAAAATCATGCAGGAATGCCAAATTGACTGGCCCGATGACATAGGGATGTCTGGGCAGTGATACTGGTACCTCTCCATGGCTCGTTTGGGTTGATTTCAGAATGTCGCTTTTGGTGATGGTACCTCACTGTTAAAACATATTGCAAATGTTCCTTACTTTTGCAAAGTCACTGAAAATTTTGCAGGAATGCCAAATTGACTGGCCCGATGACCTCGGGATGGCTGGGCAGTGATACTGGTACCTCTCCATGGCTCGTTTGGGTTGATTTCAGAATGTCGCTTTTGGTGATGGTACCTCACTGTTAAAACATATTGCAAATGTTCCTTACTTTTGCAAAGTCACTGAAAATTTTTGCAGGAATGCCAAATTGACTGGCCCGATGACCTCGGGATGGCTTGGCAGTGATTCTGGTACCTCTCCATCACTCGTTTGGGTTGATTTCAGAATGTCCATTTGGTCATGTTTTCTCACTTTTGCAAAGTCACTGTGCATTTGCCATATGGTTAACTGGGCAGTCACCATCACCAATTTGTCATGCCATAAAAATCATGCAGGAATGCCAAATTGACTGGCCCGATGACCTCAGGATGGCTGGGCAGTGATACTGGTACCTCTCCATTGCTCGTTTGGGTTGATTTCAGAATGTCGCTTTTGGTGATGGTACCTCACTGTTAAAACATATTGCAAATGTTCCTTACTTTTGCAAAGTCACTGAAAATTTTGCAGGAATGCCAAATTGACTGGCCCGATGACCTCGGGATGGCTGATACTGGCAGTGATTCTGGTACCTCTCCATCACTCGTTAGGGTTGATTTCAGAATGTCCATTTGGTCATGTTTTCTCACTTTTTCAAAGTCACTGTGCATTTGCCATATGGTTAACTGGGCAGTCACCATCACCAATTTGTCATGCCATAAAAATCATGCAGGAATGCCAAATTGACTGGCCCGATGACATAGGGATGTCTGGGCAGTGATACTGGTACCTCTCCATCGCTCGTTTGGGTTGATTTCAGAATGTCGCTTTTGGTGATGGTACCTCACCGCTTAAACATATTGCTAATGGACAAGAGTCACCTGCAAGTCACCGTCCATCAGTCAATTTGATATCATTCTGACACCAAACTGATACAAACTGACACCAAACCCACTTTTCCCAACTCATTTAGGAGCCAAGTATAACATACTTCAGAGCTGGCCCAAAATTCACAAGGCCTTCGGTACAAAACATTAAAAAACCATAAAACACATAGTTACTTTCTAGCTGCGGGGCCAGTTCGGACATTATGTGTAGTCCTATGTGAGGCGACCCCGAATCCCGAGTTTCGGCCCGATAGGTCATTTGGTGTCCGAGTAAAAGCCTAATTGGTGCTGAAAATCCACTTTTTCAATGCCTTGCTACGGGGTCCTTGAATGAGCTATCGGACCGAGATGTTGGGTTCTGTCTCTATGGGCCGAGACGGTCACAATGCACCTAGTCTTGTGTCTCTGGGACATTTCTAAATGTCGCCATTTTCGTAATGGTCAAAATGAATTGAAGTCATTGCAAATGTTCGACGCTGTTTCTCGGTCCGAGAACCTCCTAGAGCGCCGTAACTCACCACGCACTATCTACCTGAGGTCTAGAACAGGATTCTAAAGTTTCGGAACTCTAGGTCTGACGGTTCTTTTTTAGCTCGAACAAAGCTAACTATTGGAGGCACTGTCAGTCTCTACACACCCCAATACGTCCCTCCATCCAAGTTGTGTATCTGTGTGATTTATTTTTCCTTTGAATTTTTATGGGAAAAATGACTGATTTACAGTTCATGGGGGTTGTCTAATCACACATATGAAGTTTTGGACAGATCTGATTTTTTTAACCCTTCCAAACAGCCCCTGAGACACCAATTATGGCACTTCCGGTTGGCACAGGAAGCTATAAATACACACATGTCTTGACTGACATAGAAACCTAGGGAATCCTGAGTTTTAAGTCTTTAAGTTGAGAATTGACTGATCTACACAGGGTTGAATAATGCAGAGGCCTCGGCACCTTTCGAGGTGATGTACATCCAAATACCTTTTGGGTCAATCTAACCACTTCCGGTTGCTCCAGGAAGCTTAGAATCGACACAGGTAGACCTCATAGTGGTCTGATGGAATGTCATAGAAGACAGGTTCATACAGCATTCATAACCCATAAAGACCCCAGGTTGTATTTAGGGGAGCAGGCAATGTATTCCTATGGGGAGAGAAGTCAATGCACACTGTTTTTTTGTAAACACCTTCTTTTAACTGTGAAAGGTTAATGCCACACAGTCAAGGTTAGGCTTGCACAGATCGGGAGGACCTTAGGAACAGTCCTGTGTTTGAATTGTCCTTCTAAACCTAACGGTTCCGCCGCTGTCACCCAAAATCCAATGACATTGTGGTGCAGGCATCATTGTGGGCCTATTTTTCTCATGGTCGCTGCGCTCAGACCGAGCGAGCTACGGTCAAGAGGGGCACCTCGTTGGACTCGGCACGGCCTTGGGATTATGTTTATGCCATTGCCTGCTCTCTGTGTCTTTAAACACCACGCTTTGTCACTCCATCCTTGCTGTGTGTGTGTGTGAGAGCTTTTCTTTGACATCTGTTGGGAAAAATGACTGATTTACAGTTCATGGGGGTTGTCTAATCACACATATGAAGTTTTGGACAGATCTGATTTTTTTAACCCTTCCAAACAGCCCCTGAGTCACCAATTATGGCACTTCCGGTTGGCACAGGAAGCTATAAATACACACATGTCTTGACTGACATAGAAACCTAGGGAATCCTGAGTTTTAAGTCTTTAAGTTGAGAATTGACTGATCTACACAGGGTTGAATAATGCAGAGGCCTCGGCACCTTTCGAGGTGATGTACATCCAAATACCTTTTGGGTCAATTTAACCACTTCCGGTTGCTCCAGGAAGCTTAGAATCGACACAGGTAGACCTCATAGTGGTCTGATGGAATGTCATAGAAGACAGGTTCATACAGCATTCATAACCCATAAAGACCCCAGGTTGTATTTAGGGGAGCAGGCAATGTATTCCTATGGGGAGAGAAGTCAATGCACACTGTTTTTTTGTAAACACCTTCTTTTAACTGTGAAAGGTTAATGCCACACAGTCAAGGTTAGGCTTGCACAGATCGGGAGGACCTTAGGAACAGTCCTGTGTTTGAATTGTCCTTCTAAACCTAACGGTTCCGCCGCTGTCACCCAAAATCAAATGACATTGTGGTGCAGGCTTCATTGTGGGCCTATTTTTCTCATGGTCGCTGCGCTCAGACCGAGTGAGCTACGGTCAAGCGGGGCACCTCGTTGGACTCGGCCCTGCCTTGGGATTATGTTTATGCCATTGCCTGCTCTCTGTGTCTTTAAACACCACGCTTTGTCACTCCATCCTTGCTGTGTGTGTGTGTGTGAGAGCTTTTCTTTGACATCTGTTGGGAAAAATGACTGATTTACAGTTCATGGGGGTTGTCTAATCACACATATGAAGTTTTGGACAGATCTGATTTTTTTAACCCTTCCAAACAGCCCCTGAGACACCAATTATGGCACTTCCGGTTGGCACAGGAAGCTATAAATAAACTCATATCCTCATTGGGGTATGCCTTTACAGAATCCTGAGTTTTAAGTCTTTACGTTAAGAACTGAGTTATTTACGGAGGGTTTAGTGAGTGTGTGTTATTTCAGAAAATCATAGAAAATCACAGAAATGTCGCAGAGCTCCGCAGCACATTTTAAAAATACTCGTATGAACACCCTGCAACTGGATCTGTAACCGTTGAAAAAAAAAACACCTATATCTGAACATCACGATCTGGTCAACGTACGATTTCTCGTAAATGACGATAGATAAATGGCCGATTTTTTTTTTTATTGACACCGGAGGCTCCTTGACTTTGACGTGAAGTGAAAAATCTTTTCTCTATTTTCATTTTGGACCTTTAATCCCAGAAATATGGCCATAACTCAAAAACCGTTGAGGCCTAGACGCCATCTTGTTCGGGGCCATCTTCCCATAATGCCAAACCTACGCTCACCAAGTTTCGGCTTCGAAATATTTTCGGTTTCCGAGATATGGCACGTCGTGATTCGTGATGTTTTGTCCAATAGCAATATGATTGCTTATGCCCTCTTGTGGGATATTTCGGCATTGCGCAAAAATGGGCTAAAATTTGTTTATTTTATTAAACGAAAACCGAATGTCCGACAAAGTTCATTTGATGACTTCCCGGTAGGTCTGGCCCTACCGCTCGCCCGACGCCGTCCCCGAATTTCTAAAATGTTTTCGGACGTCTAGTAAGGGACCGTACAGTTCCAATAGGGACTTTCTCACTAACTATACGGTGATTGTCGAAATGTTCCCTTAAGGTATGTAAGGGCTGTGAGGGGAGCTGCCACCTGACCGAAATTACGGATGAAACGACGATAGAAATTAGCGAAGCCCAGAAAGCGCTGCAGCTCGACGCGTGACTTAGGAACGGGCCAATCAATGACAGCCTGGACCTTAGCGGGATCCATCTTAATGCCCTCAGCGGAAATAACGGAACCGAGAAAAGGGACAGAGGCGGCATGAAAAGTGCACTTCTCAGCCTTCACATAAAGACAGTTCTCCAAAAGGCACTGGAGGACGCGTCGCACGTGCTGAACATGAATCGAGAGAGACGGTGAAAAAATCAGGATATCGTCCATGTAAACGAAAACAAAAATGTTCAGCATGTCTTTCAGGACGTCGTTAACTAGTGCCTGAAAGACAGCTGGAGCGTTAACGAGGCCGAAAGGAAGAACCCGGTATTCAAAGTGCCCTAACGGAGTGTTAAACGCCGTCTTCCACTCGTCCCCCTCCCTGATGCGCACGAGATGGTAGGCGTTACGAAGGTCCAATTTGGTGAAAAACCTGGCTCCCTGCAGGATCTCGAAGGCTGAAGACATAAGAGGAAGCGGATAACGATTCTTAACTGTTATGTCATTCAGCCCTCGATAATCCACGCATGGGCGCAGGGACCCGTCCTTCTTCTGAACAAAAAAAAACCCCGCTCCGGCGGGAGAGGAGGAGGAGACTATGGTACCGGCGTCGAGCGAAACCGACAAATAATCCTCGAGAGCCTTACGTTCGGGAGCCGACAGAGAGTATAATCTACCCCGGGGGGAGTAGTTCCCGGAAGGAGATCAATACTACAGTCATACAACCGGTGTGGAGGAGAGAAGTGGCCTTGGAACGACTGAACACCGTGCGCAGATCGTGATACTCCTCCGGCACCCCTGTCAAATCGCCAGGCTCCTCCTGTGAAGAAGAGACAGAGGAAACAGGAGGGATAGCAGACATTAAACAGGTCACATGACAAGAAACATTCCAGGATAGGATAGTATTACTAGACCAATTAATAGAAGGGTTATGGCGCACTAGCCAGGGATGACCCAAAACAACAGGTGTAAAAGGTGAACGAAAAATTAGAAAAGAAATGGTTTCGCTATGATTACCAGAGACAGTGAGGGTTAAAGGCAGCGTCTCACGCTGAATCTTGGGGAGAGAACTACCATCTAAAGCGAACAAGGCCGTGGGCTCCCTAACTGTCTGAGAGGAATGTCATGTTCCCGAGCCCAGGTCTCGTCCATAAAACAGCCCTCCGCCCCAGAGTCTATCAAGGCACTGCAGGAAGCAGATGAACCGGGCCAGCGGAGATGGACCGGAAAGGTAGTGCGTGATCCAGAAGGAGAGGCCTGAGTAGTTGCGCTCACCAGTAGCCCTCCTCTTACTGATGAGCTCTGGCTTTTACTGGACATGAGGTGACAAAATGACCAGCGGAGCCGCAGTAGAGACAGAGGCGATTGGTGATTCTCCGTTCCTTCTCCTTGGCCGAGATGCGGATACCCCCAGCTGCATAGGCTCAGCATCCGAGCCGGCGGAGGAGGGTGGCAGTGATGCGGCAGGTGGCAGTGATGTGGAGAGGGGAGCAACGGAGAACGCGAGCTCCTTTCCACGAGCTCGGCGACGAAGATCAAACCGTCGCTCTATGCGAATAGCGAGAGCTATTAAGGAGTCCAGACTGGAAGGAACCTCCCGGGAGAGGATCTCATCCTTAACCTCGACGAGGAGACCCTCCAGAAAACGAGCGAGCAAAGCCGGCTCGTTCCAGTCACTAGAGGCAGCGAGAGTGCGAAACTCAATAGAATAATCCGTTATGGATCGATTCCCCTGACATAGGGAAGACAGGGCCCTGGAAGCCTCCTCCCCAAAAACAGAACGGTCAAAACCCGTATCATCTCCTCCTTAAAGTCCTGATACTGGTTAATACACTCAGCCCTCGCCTCCCAGATTGCCGTGCCCCACTCACGCGCCCGTCCGGTAAGGGGAGAGAAATGACGTAGGCGATGCGGGCTGCGCTCCTGGAGTAAGTGTTGGGCTGGAGAGAGAACACCACATCACACTGAGTGAGGAATGAGCGGCACTCAGTGGGCTCCCCAGAGTAACACGGCGGGTTGTTGATCCTGGGCTCCGGAGACTCGGAAACCCTGGAAGTGGGCGGTGGAACGAGGTGGAGTTGGTGAACCTGTCTTGTGAGGTCGGAGACTTGGACGGCCAGGGTCTCAACGGCATGTCGAGCAGCAGACAATTCCTCCTCGTGTCTGCCTAGCATCGCTCCCTGGATCTCGACGGCGGAGTGAAAAGGGTCCGGAGCCGCTGGGTCCATTCTTGGTCTGATTCTTCTGTTATGTACTTGAGTGAAGACCCAAAGCGGTTTTAACAGAAAACAGAGTTCTTTAATGAAAAAACAGGAATGGCATAAATCCTCTTCCAACGTAGTCAATGGAACAAAAAGAACGTTAGTATAATGCAGGATGCACCTGCCAGGCAGACTCCGACAGGATAGGACAAGGTGGAAGCAAACGGGACGACAGCTTGCTTCTGGCATCAAAAACACAAACAAGAATCAGACACTGAAAGTAGCAGGAACAGAGAGAGAAATAGAGACCTAATCAGAGGGGGAAGAGAGAACAGGTGGGAAAGAGTGAATGAGCTAGTTAGGGGAGATGTAGAACAGCTGAAGAATGAGAGACAGAGAAGGTAACCTAAAAAGACCAGCAGAGAGAGACAGAGTGAAGAGAAAGGACAGGAACAGACATAACAAGACATGACAAATATAGCCCTGTTAATATAGCCCTGTTAATATAGCCCTGTTAATATAGCCCTGTTAATATAGCCCTGTCAATATAGCCCTGTTAATATAGCCCTGTTAATATAGCCCTGTTAATATAGCCCTGTCAATATAGCCCTGTTAATATAGCCCTGTTAATATAGCCCTGTCAATATAGCCCTGTTAATATAGCCCTGTTAATATAGCCCTGTTAATATAGCCCTGTTAATATAGCCCTGTTAATATAGCCCTGTTAATATAGCCCTGTTAATATAGCCCTGTTAATATAGCCCTGTTAATATAGCCCTGTCAATATAGCCCTGTTAATATAGCCCTGTTAATATAGCCCTGTTAATATAGCCCTGTTAATATAGCCCTGTTAATATAGCCCTGTTAATATAGCCCTGTTAATATAGCCCTGTTAATATAGCCCTGTTAATATAGCCCTAGGAGCCTTGGTCACTAAAATAGTGCACTATGTAAGGGATAGAGTTTAATTTGGAATGCACAGCCTTAGTTCAAGGGTCAAGGTTCAAGACAAAGACAGAGTGTTTGTGTGTGCGTGTCTGTGTCTGTCTGTGTGTGTGTGTGTGTGTGTGTGTGTGTGTGTGTGTGTGTGTGTGTGTGTGTGTGTGTGTGTGTGTGTGTGTGTGTG